>NC_061511.1:48795254-48988561 GCF_022539505.1 Lolium rigidum
ATGCACCTTTGGTGTCCCTGCCTGGCAAGGCTGCTTGGTTTCCTTGTGTCAAGCCGGGGCATTGAGGTCAATCACGGTAAAGATCGGGGCAATAGAAAGAATGACTATCCCACGAGAACTGAAAGATGTACAAAAGTTTACCGGAAGCTTGGCATCGCTAAGCCGGTTCATAGCGAGCTAGGAGAAAAGGCCTTGCCGCTATATGCTTTGATAGAGAAAATCGGATACTTTCGTCTGGACCACGCAGGCAGACGCAGCATTTAAAGAATTGAAAAACATGCTCGTAACGGCCCCAATTTTGGCCTCACCCTTGGAAAGAGAGCCTATGTTGCTTTATATAGCGGCAACAAATCGGGTGGTTAGTGTTGTGGTAGTGGTGGAAAGAGAAGAGGAAGGAAAAACCGTCCAGAGGCCGGTATACTACCTGAGCGAGGTGCTCTCCTCATCAAAACAAAACTACCCACACTTCCGAGAAAATGACTTATGGCGTATTCATGGCCGCCACGAAACTCAAGCATTACTTTGAGGAGCACCCCATGAAGGTGGTGAGCGAGGCACCCATCTCCGATATCATGGGCAACAAGGATGCCAGTGACGGGATTGCAAAATGGGCAATTCAGTTATCACCATACGTGCCGGTGTATGAAAGAAGAGATGCCATTAAGTCGCAAGCTTTAGCTGATTTCCTAGTGGATTGGGCTGAGGTGCGGTACAAGCCGCCGAACACTAAGATAGAGTCTTGGAAGATGCACTTTGACGGATCCAAGCTCAAGGAAGGCCTAGGTGCCGGTGTGGTACTCACCTCACCAAAGGGAGATCACCTCCGGTATGTTTTACAAGTGCACTTCGGGGCATCAAACAATGTCGCTGAATACTGAGGCTCGATACATGGGCTCAAGGTTGCAAAAGAAATAGGGGCACTCAGGATCATTTGCTATGGTGATTCAGATCTCGTGGTGCAACGATGTTACGGAGATTGGGACGCAAAAGATGCCAACATGGCCTCATACCGGTTCAGGTGCAAAAGATTGCCGGCTTCTTCGAAGGATGTGAGTTCCACCATGTACCACGTGCAGAAAACGAGGCCGCGGATACTTTGTCCAAGCTAGGCTCATCCGAGGCAAGAAATTCCTCCCGGGATAGCTGCGGCGCACTTGCGAGTTCCATCAATCAAGCCAAGCCCGGAGTCGGAATCAATTTTTGTACCGGAATCACATGTGGTGCCAATGGAGGTGGACGAAGAAAACCCGGGGGCTGCTCCGGCAAGCTCGAGGGCCTGCACCGGTAAACTCGGGGACTACGACGCCCATACCGGAAGAGGCAATGCTTGTGGACAGCATGGACATAGACATGCCGGTCTTTGTGGTTAGAGAGACACCATCTTGGGTTGAACCTATTAAGGAATTCTGATCAACGGCACCTTGCCGGTTGACGAAAATGAATCAAGAAGGATACGAGAGAAGGTCCAAAGCTTACACCATCATCAATGGCGAGGTATACAAGAGAAGTGTTACGGTGTCCTCCAAAGGTGTGTGGAGCCGGAAGAAGGAAGAGAAATGCTTGAGGAAATTCATCGAGGAGAATGCGGGCACCACGCTTCTTCAAGGGCGTTGGTGGCAAAGGTGTTCGGCATGGGTTCTCTTGGCCCACAGCCTTGGACAATGCTTGAGGATTTGGTAAGGAAATGCAATGGCTGCCGAGGTATGCTAAGCAAAACCATACCCCAGCATCGGCTTAAAAACCATACCGCTAACTTGGCCTTTTGCCGTTTGGTGCATGGACATGGTTGGACCGTTCAAAACCGCAAGGGAAACATGACCCACATTTTGGTAATGGTGGATAAATTCACCAAGTGGCTAGAGGTGAAGCCTATCGCAAAGTGTGATGGCCACACGGCGGTGAAATTCTGAAAGATGTAATCTGCGATATGGATACCCACACGAGTATCATAGCCGACAACGGCACAAACTTTGCCCAAGGAGAATTCAAGCGGTTACGTGAGCAAAAACATCCGAGCTGGATTTGTGCTCAGTGGCGCACCCCCAAGGCAACGGACAAGTTGAAAGAACGAATGCTTTGGTACTTTCCGGTATCAAACCAAGACTCATAGATGCGATGGAAAAATCGCCGGGATGTTGGATCGATGAGCTACCATCGGTACTCTGGAGTCTAAGAACAACTCCGAACCGGTCTACCGGATACACGCCATTCTTCATGGTTTATGGAGCAGAGCGGTCATACCAACCGACATTCTCCATGACTCACCAAGGGTGCAGCTCTATCTCAGAAGAAGAGGTAAAAGAGGCCGAGAGAAAATGATGTAGACTTGCTAGAAGAAGCAAGAGAGCTAGCTTTGGCAAGAACAGCCATTTACCAGCAAAACCTCAGACGCTATCATAGCCGGAAGGTCAATCCAAGAGTGTTCCAAGAAGGGGACCTGGTGCTACGCCTGGTGCAGCGCACTGAAGGCCGGCATAAACTTTCCCCTCCGTGGGAAGGACCTTTCATTGTGAGCAAGGCTCTCCACAATGATGCATATTACCTAATCGATGCACAGGAATGGAAAAAGGGAAAGGCGGACAAATCTGGGGACGAGACCAAACGTCCATGGAACGTAGCCTTGTTGCGTCCTTTCTACTCTTGAAGTTGTGCTGTAAGAAGTTCCTTTTTTGTACCTTACGTGCTATGGATAAAAGATGTCGGAACCTCGAATGAATCTCGGGGACTTGTCTTGTTTAAATTGCATGGAACATGTCTATTTTTTCCGTTACCGGTTGCTTATTGAACGTTTTTCTTTCCGGATTAGTAGTGTGCTAAACCCTACCGGAGTCTTCGACTCTGCTGCTGTCCATAACTTGGCTTCATGGCAAGCAAGATAAACCGGTAGGGGATAAGCACACGAGCTGTGGAGAGGAAACCGGAAAAGAACAATCCGGAAAAATTTAACTAACCCCGGTCATACCGGTTTTTGCAAAATTTTGAATTATTTCTAAGTTCAAGAAAATGCTTGTTTGGTGAAAGAACCTTGTGCTCATATGCCAAAGAACGCCCGAGAGAAGGCGAGGCGAGCCAAGGCAAAAGAGCCGAGATGTGCATCTAATTGGATGCGAAACAGTTTGAAAATCTTTGCAAGTGCGGGATAAAGGCAAAACCAAATGCGAAAATGCTAAGACAAACTAAAGATAATTAGCTACCGGTATAGCCTACCGGCACGAGAGTTGTACGACAACCATAAGCGGACTTAAGTTTTACATCATAAGCCCCGGCATACCGGGGCAGAATTTGACAAAAGATTGTTTTAAGCCACACGGGGCCAAGGGCATGACAGGTAAAGTCCGGAAGCCGAGAATCGGGCGAGCGGGAGCTTCGGGGGAGCGTCGCCGGCACCGGCATCGTCCGGGGCTCCTCCTCGGCTTCATCTCCCTCCTCATCAAGAAAATCTTCGACGCCATGGGGAGGAGGGATGAAGGTGCGCATTTCCGGCGTACTCCGCGATCCGGTACGCGCGATCTTGCCGTTTGGCGGCAAGGATCGGATCCAGGTCGGTTTCCGCGCCTTCGCGCACGCCGATAAGGGCATCCAGGTCGAGCTCCGGGTACCAAGAGCAGGCGACGCGGAGGACAGAGTCTGCTCCGGCGCGGGCAGCAGAGCACTGCCATTCGCGGATCCTCCTGCCGGCGCCCTTGAGGCGATCGCTGATCAAGGAGAAAGTGTCCGGCACCACCTCGCCAGGCCAGAGAGTCCGGTAGAGCTGGGAAGCTACTTCAGGAATGTCCGATAGGTTGCGATCGATGGCGCGCATATGGGACACCCGCGCATTAAGCGCGACCAGATGGTCATGGGGTGTCCATGGCACGGCAAGGTTCGCCTGGCCCTGGGCTGTGCGGCGCGCATTGACCTTCTTCGCAGCATGGGTCTGGGAGTCCGGGAAGAGGCCTGTGCAAAGAAGAAAAACGGCTAAGGAAGATAATCCGGAAAGAAAAGAATCCGGAAAGAAAAGAAGCCGGAAGAAAAAGAGACCGGATGAAAAGATAGCGAAAAGAAAATGAGACCGGAGGAAAAATGGTTTGTATGCATTAATCAGAGAGCTTACGATGGGCAAGGTTGTCGGTTTGGAGGATCAGGCGATGGCATTCTTTGCGCTCCTCCTCCAACCGCGCAACTTTCTCCTCGGCGGCATTCAGGGCCTTGGCCGGCTCTTCCAGCTCAGCTTGCGAGCACCGCGGTGGCGTTGCTAGCATTCTCCGGGGCCTCGTTCATCTTAGCCGCCGCGTCGGCTTCGGCGGCCTCGAGAGCTTTGGCATGGTCAAGACCCGGCTGGATAAGCTGGGACTTGAGCTCTGGTAGCTGGTCTTACGGGCGCTCGGCTCTCTCCGATGCTTGCTTGGATCAGCTGCTCCTTCTCCCCTGCAAGCCGGAAAGGAAGGTGTAAGCAACAAGGCGTTGGTAAGGTTCAAAGTAAAGACAAGTTAGCGAAGGAAAAAGGTCCGGTAACAAAAGTCGTACGTTGGGCATTGGCGAGCTGCTCCTTGAGGGCATCAATGGAAGCTTCGGGAGCATTGTCAAGAAGAAGTTACAAGTGTCGAGAAAAAGTTCCGGTAAGAAAGATGCCGGCAGAACAAAAGTATACCTTGGCATTTGTCATGCGCCTCCACAAGCTCCGATGCTCCCACAAGAGCTCCTCAAAGAGGGTTTTCCGAGCATCGACCGTGAGCTGTTCAAAGCAAAAAGATTAGGAAGAGTTTCGCGCTAAGAACAGAGTTCTTAACCCGAGACTCGGGGACTGGCAGTGCCGGTTTCGCGCGTTCTAAGGTAAAGTTTCGCGCTAAGAACAGAGTTCTTAACCCGAAACTCGGGGACTGGCAGTGCCGGTTTCGCGCGTTCTAAGGTAAAGTTTCGCGCTAAGAACAGAGTTCTTAACCCAAAACTCGGGAGCTGGCAGTGCCGGTTTCACGCTAAGTTTTTAAAGTTTAAGTTTTGCCCTAAAAGCTACGCTTTCACCACAAAACTCGGGGACTGGGAAGATAGACAAGAGAGAAACCGACATGAAAGTAAAAGCTGAAAGACTCCGGAAGAGAGGAGATCGGCGGTTAAGGAAAGTTGATAAAACGTACCATCGGATTGTTCGTGGCGTCGTACCACGAGCTCGTCCCAGCTCCTTCACGGCGCGGCGGAGCCGCATGAAGTGCTCCTCGGCAGAGCGGTTCCCAATGGGATCAGGTGCCGGCTGCCTGTCCTTGCCCAGGCCGCGGGTCGCCGGAGTGATGTCCGCGGCGTTCCACTTCTGGGCGTAAGGCATGAGGTGCCCCAGATCCTGGCCTCGGCGCTTGAAGTCAGTTATGCGGCCAAGGAGACCGGTGGCCTTGGCGACAGTGTTCTGGGCGGCCTTGGAGACGTGCAACACCAGGGGTTGCTGGCACTGCGAGAGGAGGTGCGGGAGCCGTCGCCTTTCCTTAGTAGACACGAAGGTCTTGGGCGGCGGCGCGGCAAAAGCAGCCCGGAAGGCTGGGCGCCGGGAGCACTTGGCGGCGGCATAAGGATGGTCCGGTGGAGAAGGGGCGCGGTAGACGCACCACCGAGTTGGAGCTTCCCGGCGCGGAGGATTCCGGCGCGGGACTTGTCTTTTTCTCAAGGACAGGAGGAGCTGGAGGCTCCGCCTGCCCGGCAGCTTTTTCTTCTCCGGCACCGGTGTTGCTGGTGCCGGTGTCTTGGTTCTCGAGGAAGAAGGAAGAATCCTCTTCCGTGCGGTGATCAGAAGATGTAGGGGCCGCACGCCCCGAATTTGTTGTGCCCCCCGAGAGGGAGGCAGAGATGTTACCGGCACCAGGCGGTGCCGGGCTTGAGTGAGGAGGGGTTGAAGTCCTTGCGGAACCTTCAGAGCCCGAGGGTATGGAGCCCAGCTTGAGCGCAGCGCTGAAGAAAAAGAGAAAAAGAGAGATGGTTGGAAAAGAGCAACCGAAAAAAGGACTTAGCAAAAAAGAGATGAGTCAGGGAATGAAGAACTTACCCGGCAGCGGTTGGCATCTGCTTGCGCGCATAGCGGCGCACGCCAACTTTCTTCTCCCCCAGCTCTTCTGTCCGGAAGCGCTTGGAGGGAGGGGCCTGGCTGGAGCCATCGTCAGATGGCGACCGCTTGTTCTTCTGGCCCTGGGCCATGAGCTTGTCCACAAACTCCGTGCCGGCCTCGGCGCGCAGGGGCGGCACGTGCTCATGGATCTGTAAATTGGATGAGGCTAAGAAGGAGTTCGAGGAAAAATGATGAGCGGAAGAATAAAAGAAACCGGAGAAGAAAATACCTCAAGCATTTCCGAGTCGTCAGCGGACCCGGTTGGCTTTGGCGGAGACCGGCCCAGGCGGGATGCCGAGGTCTTGCCCATCTTCAGATCCTTCCAAAATATGAGGGGATCGGGATCGAAGGAGTCGAGAGCGCGCTTCCGGCAAGATCCTCGCCGCTCGGCTTCGATGAGGGGGAAGCGGTCCTTGGCCTGAAACATGAAAAAGAAAATAAGCAAAAGCAAAAGGTTACCGGCAAGAAACAACCCCGATCGCATAGTCCCTTACTTCTTGGGTCGGAGGGTTAGTAGTGCTGAAGGGAAGCAGGCCCCATTTCCAGTTAAAGCGCATGGCAGTTTGGCAAATCTGCTTGGCCTTGAGGACAACGTCCTTCTTGCTAAGAGGCAGGCCCGTGATCTTGGTAGGATCGCCAGGACCATACATCTCGCTCATCCTATGGGCGCGGCGCTTCAGAGGAAGTACCCGGCGCGATATGAACGTGCGGATGATATCGTCAGAACAGATGCCGGTGTCCTTCATCTTCTGCTTCATGAAGCGTATAATCCGGTTGGTCTCGTTGTGAGACTCCTTCGGATTATAGCTCCAGTTGGTTTTCGCGGGCGGCGCCGGATCAAAAGGAGGCAGGCAGATGAGATCTGCGGGGCCGTTGTTCTTCACATAGAAAAACGTCCCTTGCCATAACCGGCAAGACTCCAGGCCGGAGAACTCGAAAAAGGGGCTCCCTTGACGCTTGCCGATGATGCAAGACCCGCATTGAACGGGGGCTTGGGTGGAGGAATATCTTTGCCTGAACGGAATTAATCCGAAGAGCGAAGAAGCGAGCAAACGTCTCGCGAGTGGGACGTATGCCAATGTAGGCCTCCATGAAAGTAGTGTAGCAAGAAAGGTAAAAGATGGAGTTACCAGGAAGATGGTGAGGTTGAAGCTTGTAGAAATCTAAAAGATCAAGGAAGAAAGAGGAAGGAGGAAGGCCAAAGCCGCGCTCAAAGTGAGCAAGAAAAACAACGCGTTCGTCAGGCTCGGGGTCCGGAATTAGTTCGTCACCAGGAATCCGGCAAGTGACTCCTTCCGGAATCCTACGGGACCGGTACAGCCAATCTATTTCATACTCAGTAACGTTGGAGCCCATCCAAGCTCCGCGTGTGACTGGGGAAGGCTCCTCGCCGGAAGATTGGCTGGAGCTGCTTGAAGCCTCGCCAGAGCTACTCGTCCCAACTTGGCTGCCGGATGCTTGGCTAGAGCTACCGGTATTCTGAGCGGCTGCCGGCCTCTTGGGAGCTGCCGGCATCTTGGGAGCCACCGGCATCTTGAGAACTCCGGCATCTGATGACCTCGGCCTCTTGATGGCTGCCGAGACCTTGCGACTCACTGGAGTCCTGCTGGTTGCCGGAATCTACCCTCATCGAATCTGAGGGCGTAGATTCGCCGGAAGATCGTTTGCTATGGTTAGCGGAGGAAGAAGAGGAAGACGCGGAAGAAGTTTCCTCGTCAGACATTGGATAGGAGGCAAAGAAACAAGAATCCCACACTTGACCCGCACGCGAAGATCTACGAGTAAGAGAAAAACCAGAGAAAAAGGAAGAAATAAGAACACCAAAGACCCCAGATCTGGAAAGCGAGCGAATGGCAAATAGAGCAAGATTTGAACTGACCTGGAGTATCGCAGTTGATGAGGAAGAACCTCTCCGGCGAGAGAACAGGCCCGCGGTCGTCGGCGAGCTCTGCCGACGGCGAGGCGGTGAAGGCCAAGAAGAAGCTCGAATGCAGCGCGTGAGAAGAAGGCGCCGCAGAAGCTCTCCACACGACAAGGTCCGGCGAAGGCGCGGCGTGAGTTCACCGGGCGGCGGGACTCGGGCGAGCAACGGGCGGCGAAGTGCGGTGAAGGAGCGCAGGAGCGAAGAACTCTATGCGCGAAGGAAGGAGAATGCGAAGAAGAGGAAGAGGAAGGGGCAGTTGAGCTTATAAAGGAGAGAGAAGGTGGGCCGAAAACCGCTGGGCCTGCGCGGTTTGCCTCGCGGCCCGCGACGGTTCGCGTCGCTGATCGCCACGTGTCACAGAGATACACGCGGAAAAGAGAAAGCCACACGGAGGTACACATGGGATCCGAAGCGGTGAGTGGGATCCGGAGCGGTGCATTAAATGCGCGCGCAAGTGTCAATACGAAGTGACAAGCGACGGCCGGCACGACAGTCACAGTGCGCATGTCTCTGACAGGCACAAAAACCGAAATATTCTCGACCTCGTCGAGGAGAGACTTGAAGTCTAAAGATGCCGGAGAGTAAGATGCCGGAGAGTAAGATGCCGGAGAATGACTTGAGAACAGAGAAAGTGTGAGTCCGAGCAAGATGCCGGATTTGTACCAAAGGCTAAGAAAGTTAAACCGGTATCCAAGATACAAAAAACCTGGCATGGTCTGTTGGATAGAATCCGCCAGACTATACCAGCTTCGGGGACTAATGTTGGGGGGATGATCCCCGGTATGCCAAAGATGTGCCATACCGGATGGTCTCACCCTTTGAGATACCGGTTTAATATTCATGCCGGTATAAGAGAATAGAGTTTGGCTCAGTGAAGCTAGGCCGGTATCCCCAAGAGGGGTATACCGGAACCAGGAAGGAAAGATACCGGAGCACAGGAAGGGAGAACAAGCCGGCTGACTGGTCAAAGATTCCGTCAGGAGCTAAAGGACAAAGATGAGCTAAGCAAAGTGGCTTTAAACGAAGACTAGAAGACAAGGAGGAGGATGACGGTCAAAGAAGCCGGAGGACGTCATCCTTCATGTTTAAAGAAGACCCCGGCGTCATCTGTGATTAAAGTAGCTTTATAAAGTATCTTTGTAAAGTAGTTTGTCTAGTCAAAGATCCCATTAGGGTTTCTTGTTCTGTAAGCCACCCTCTCCCCTATATAAGGAGAGGGGGCAGCTTCTTTCATGTACGCGATCAACCAGAGAGAGAACAACCTGTAACCTGTCTTGAGATCAATGAACATGGTGATCTAGAGCGAGTTCGTCCTTGTGTCTTTCTTCCTCTACCTTTGGTCTAGGCCGGGTTCTTGAGGAAAGCATCCGGAGGTTCATCCATCTAGTCACAAACCCTCCCCCGAATCCTCTAGCGCCCATTCGGCCCCAAGATAAGCCATCCCATGGCATCTGCTCGTTCACCACGACGACAATTTTGTATCATAATTTGGTGTTATTCATTGATATATTTCATATTGGGACACAATACTTATGTTATTTCATCTATTTTGCATGTTTCATCATTATTGGAGGATCAAGCACGGAGCCGGGTTACTAGCTGGAAAAAGCGCCGTCGAACGCAATATTTCGGAAGATCAAGCTGTGGAAGGGAATTTCACGGAAATTCCTATTTTTCCGGATGACGGAAGGAGCCGAGAAGGGGAAGAAGAGAGGGCCAGCGTGGGCCCGGACCACAGGGCGGCGCGGCCCAAGGCCCGGCCGCGCCACCACTGTGCTGCAGGGGCCCCACGGCCCCTTTCGCCTCCTTTTCTTCGCGTACTCCTTCGTCCCGAAAACCTAAGCCACGAGAGAGGACCTCACGGAGGGTTACAGCCGCCTCTGCGGGGCGGAGAACACCGAGAGAAAAGAGCTCTCCGGCGGGCAGGAATCCGCCGGGAAATTCCCACTCCGGAGGGGGAAATCGACGCCATCGCCATCGTCATCGAGCGGGACATCATCTCCATCATCATCATCATCATCATCTCCACCATCTACACCGCCATCACCACCGCTGCACCTCGTCATCGCTGTAGCAATTCGGGTTGGATCTTGATTGTTTGATAGGGAAACTCTCCCGGTGTTATTCTATACTTGTTGTAGATGCTATTGAGTGAAACCATTGAACCAAGGTTTATGTTCAGATTGTTATTCATCATCATATCACCTCTGATTGTATTCCATATGATGTCTCGTGAGTAGTTCGTTTAGTTCTTGAGGACATGGGTGAAGTCTAAATGCTAGTAGTGAATTATGGTTGAGTAATATTCAATGTTATGATATTTAAGTTGTGGTGCCTGATACGCGTAGATACACACGTCCGTTGGGAACCCCAAGTGGAAGGTATGATGCGTATAGAAGCAAGTTTCCCTCACTATGAAACCAAGGTTTAATCGAACCAGTAGGAGCCAAGAAGCACGTTGAAGGTTGATGGTCGCGAAATGTGATGCGGCGCAACACCGGGGATTCCGGCGCCAACGCGGAACCTGCACAACACAACCCAAGTACTTTGCCCCAACGAAACGAGTGAGGTTGTCAATCTCACCGGCTTGCTGTAACAAAGGATTAAACGTATCGAGTGGAAGATGTTTGCAAAGAAAACAGTAAAACACAATTGCAGTAGATTGTATGCTATGTAAAGAATAGGACCGGGGTCCACAGTTCACTAGAGGTGTCTCTCCCATAAGATAAAGCATGTTGGGTGAACAAATTACGGTCGGGCAATTGACAAATAGAGAAAGGCATAACAATGCATATACATGATATGATAAATATAGTGAGATTTAATTGGGCATTACGACAAAGTACATAGACCGCCATCCAACTGCATCTATGCCTAAAAGTCCACCTTCGGGTTATCATCCGAACCCCCTCCGAGTATTAAGTTGCAAAGCAACGGACAATTGCATTAAGTATGGTGCGTAATGTAATCAACAACTACATCCTTAGACATAGCATCAATGTTTTATCCCTAGTGGCAACAGCACATCCACAACCTTAGAACTTTACATCACATGTCCCAGATTCAATGGAGGCATGAACCCACTATCGAGCATAAATACTCCCTCTTGGAGTTAAGAGTAAAAACTTGGCCGAGCCTCTACTAATAACGGAGAGCATGCAAGATCATAAACAACACATGAACAATAGATTGATAATCACCATAATCATAGTACTCTCTATCCATCGGATCCCGACAAACACAACATATAGTATTACATATAGATGATCTTGATCATGTTAGGCAGCTCACAAGATCTAACAATGAAGCACAACAAGGAGAAGACGACCATCTAGCTACTGCTATGGACCCATGGTCCGGGGGTGAACTACTCACTCATCACTCCGGAGGCGACCATGGCGGTGTAGAGTCCTCCGGGAGATGAATCCCCTCTCCGGCGGGGTGCCGGAGGCGATCTCCAGAATCCCCGAGATGGGATTCGCGGCGGCGGCGTCTCGTAAGGTTTTCCGTATCGTGGCTCTCGGTGCTTGGGGGTTTCGCGACGGAAGCTTTAAGTAGGCGGAGGGTCAACGCGGGGGGCCACACGAGGGGCCCGGGAGGTAGGTCGGCGCGGCCGGGGCTCGGGCCGCGCCGGCCTCCCTCCGGCCGCCTCGTGGCCCCACTTCGTTAGGTCTTCGGTCTTACGGAAGCTTCGTGCAAAAATAGGACCACTGGGCGAAAGTTTCGTCCAATTCCGAGAATATTTCTTTACTAGGATTTCTGAAACCAAAAACAGCGAGAAAACAGACAACTGGCTCTTCGGCATCTTGTTAATAGGTTAGTTCCGGAAAATGCATAAATATGGCATATAATGTGCATAAAACATGTAGGTATCATCAATAAAGTAGCATGGAACATAAGAAATTATCGATACGTTGGAGACGTATCGGCATCCCCAAGCTTAGTTACGCTCGTCCCGAGCAGGTAAAAGCGATAACAAAGATAATTTCTGAAGTGACATGCCATCATAATCTTGATCATACTATTTGTAAACATATGTAATGAATGCAGCGATCAAAGCAAAGGTAATGACATGAGTAAACAAGTGAATCATATGAGCAAAGACTTTTCATGAATAGTACTTCAAGACAAGCATCAATAAGTCTTGCATAAGAGTTAACTCATAAAGCAATAAATCAAAGTAAAGGTGTTGAAGCAACACATAGGAAGATTAAGTTTCAGCGGTTGCTTTCAACTTATAACATGTATATCTCATGGATATTGTCAACATAAAGTAATATAACAAGTGCAATATGCAAATATGTAGGAATCAATGCACAGTTCACACAAGTGTTTGCTTCTTAGGTGGAAGGAGATAGGTAAAGCTGACTCAACAATAAAAGTAAAAGAAAGGTCCTTCAAGAGGAAAGCATCGATTCTTTGTATTTGTGCTAGAGCTTTTATTTTGAAAACATGAAACAATTTTGTCAACGGTAGTAATAAAGCATATGAGTTATGAAAATTATATCTTACAAGTTGCAAGCCTCATGCATAGTATACTAATAGTGCCCGCACCTCGTCCTACTTAACTTGGACTACCGGATCTTCGCATGCCATGTTTCAACCAAGTGTCACAAAGGGGTACCTCCATGCCGCTCGTACAAAGGTCTAAGGAGAATGCTCGCATTTCGGATTTCTCGCTTTTGATTATTCTCAACTTAGACATCCATACCGGGACAACATGGACAACGAGATAATGGACTCCTCTTAAATGCATAAGCATGTAGCAATGATTATTGTTCTCATATGAGATTGAGGATATATGTCCAAAACTGAAACTTCCACCATGGTTCATGGCTTTAGTTAGCGGCCCAATGTTCTTCTCTAACAATTTTGCATGCTCCAACCACTAAAATGATAGACCTTCGAGACAAGACGGACATGCATAGCAACTCACATGATATTCAACAATAGTTGATGGCGTTCCCCGAAGCATGGTTATCGCGCAACAAGCAACTTAATAAAATATAAAGTGCATAAGTACATATTCAATACTACGATAGTTTTTAAGGCTATTTTGTCCCATGAGCTATATATTGCAAAGGTGAATGATGGAATTTTAAAGGTAGCACTCAAGCAATTTACTTTGGAATGGCGGAGAAATACCATGTAGTAGGTAGGTATGGTGGACACAAATGGCATAGTAGTTGGCTCAAGGATTTTGGATGCATGAGAAGTATTCCCTCTCGATACAAGGTTTAGGCTAGCAAGGTTATTTGAAGCAAACTCAAGGATGAACAAGTGCAGCAAGACTCACATAAAAGACATATTGTAAACATTATAAGACTCTACACTTGTCTTCCTTGTTGTTCAAAACTCAATACTAGATATTATCTAGACCTTAGAGAAACCAAATATGCAAATCAAATTTTAGCAAGCTCTATGTATTTCTTCATTAATGGGTGCAAAGCATATGATGCAAGAGCTTAAACATGAGCACAACAATTACCAAGTATCACATTATCCAAGACAGTTTAGAATTACTACATGTAGCATTTTCCAATTCCAACCATATAACAATTTAACGAAGAAGAAACTTCGCCTTGAACATTATGAGTAAAGCCTAAGGACACATGTGTCCATATGCAACAGCGGAGCGTGTCTCTCTCCCACAAAGTGAATGCTAGGATCCATCTTATTCAAACAAAAACAAAAACGAAAACAAACCGACGCTCCAAGTAAAGAACACAAGATGTGATTGAATAAAAATATAGTTTCGGGGGAGGAACCCGATGATGTTGTCGATGAAGAAGGGGATGCCTTGGGCATCCCCAAGCTTAGACAGCTTGAGTCTTCTTAAAATATGCAGGGGTGAACCACGGGGGCATCCCCAAGCTTAGAGCTTTCACTCCTCTTGATCATAGTATATCATTCTCCTCTCTTGACCCTTGAAAACTTCCTTCACACCAAACTTCAAGCAAACTCATTAGAGGGTTAGTGCACAATTAATAATTCACACATTCAGAGGTGACACAATCATTATTTTCACTTCTGGACATTGCATAATGCTACTGGACATTAGTGGATCAAAGAAATAAATCCAACATAGCAAAAGAGGCAATGCGAAATAAAAGGCAGAATCTGTCAAAAACAGAACAGTCCGTAAAGACGAATTTAGAGATGGCACCAGACTTGCTCAAATGGAAAAACTCAAAACTAATGAAAGTTGCGTACATATCTGAGGATCACGCTCGTAAATTGGCAGATTTTTTCGAATTTTCTACAGAGAATTGTGCCCAGATTCGTGACAGACAGCAATGCTGTTTCTGCGCAGCAATCCCAAATATAACATCAACTTTGACATAGAAACTTTACTTGGCACAAAAACATGATAAGGAGAGGTTGCTACAGTAGTAAACAACTTCCAAGACTCAACAAAACAAAAAATTGCTGTAGGTAAAAACATGGGTTGTCTCCCATAAGCGCTTTTCTTTAACGCCTTTCGGCTAGGCGCAGAAAGTGCAAATCAAGTATTATCGAGAGATGAAGCATCAACATTATTATTTTTCATGCAAACACAACTTGTTGCAGAGGGTACTTTAGGTGCTCCATTATCTAAATTTTCTATGGTGGTGCTAGGGGTTTTAGCAATTTTAGGCCTATAGTAATTCTTTTGTTTAGGCACTTTAGAAGCATACATGAATTTTTGCTCTTTACCCACATAAGCTTTCTCATTATACTTGAGAGAAGAAAAGGTTGAACCCAAGGTTCCCATAGCTTTTTCAAGTTCATCAATCCTATTGGTTTGATTATCATGGACAACACAAGTTCCTAGGACACTAATTCTTTCATCAATTCCTCCTAAGGATTTATCAAGTTCATAAGTTTTGTCAAATAACATTCCCAATTTAGTTTCAACACTTGGAAAATTTTTCTCTATGGTTTCCAATTTTTTCATAACATCTTCAAGAGAGATTTCAATTTTAACTTCATTAACAGGTGGTATTCCAACTAGACTCTCAATGATGCAACTAGCTTCTAAAGCGGGAGTACCTAGGAAATTACCTCCCGAGAGAGTATCAAGAACATATCTATTCCAACTAGATAAACCAACATAAAAGTTCCTAAGAAGGATAGTGGTGGAGTGTTTCTTAATGCACCTTTGATGAGCATTACTAATTCTATACCAAGCATCTTTAAAACTTTCTCCACCTTGTTGCTTAAAAGAACGAACTTCAACTTCAGGATTACTCATTTTAGTAGCAATAAAGTAAACTAGGCAAATAAAATAAAGACGAGTAACTAATTTTTTTGTGTTTTCGATATAGAGAGCAAGACAGTAAATAAAGTAAAACTAGCAACTAATTTTTTTGTGTTTTGTTTAGGTGCAGCAAACAAAGTAGTAAATAAAATAAAGCAAGACAAAAACAAAGTAAAGAGATTGAGAAGTGGAGACTCCCCTTGCGGCGTGTCTTGATCTCCCCGGCAACGGCGCCGGAAATTTAGCTTGATACGCGTAGATGCACACGTCCGTTGGGAACCCCAAGTGGAAGGTATGATGCGTATAGAAGCAAGTTTCCCTCAGTATGAAACCAAGGTTTAATCGAACCGAGTAGGAGCCAAGAAGCACGTTGAAGGTTGATGGTCGCGAAATGTGATGCGGCGCAACACCGGGGATTCGGCGCCAACGCGGAACCTGCACAACACAATCCAAGTACTTTGCCCCAACGAAACGAGTGAGGTTGTCAATCTCACCGGCTTGCTGTAACAAAGGATTAAACGTATCGAGTGGAAGATGTTTGCAAAGAAAACAGTAAAACACAATTGCGATAGATTGTATGCTATGTAAAGAATAGGACCGGGGTCCACGAGTTCACTAGAGGTGTCTCTCCTATAAGATAAAGCATGTTGGGTGAACAAATTACGGTCGGGCAATTGACAAATAGAGAAAGGCATAACAATGCATATACATGATATGATAAATATAGTGAGATTTAATTGGGCATTACGACAAAGTACATAGACCGCCATCCAACTGCATCTATGCCTAAAAAGTCCACCTTCGGGTTATCATCCGAACCCCCTCCGGTATTAAGTTGCAAAGCAACGGACAATTGCATTAAGTATGGTGCGTAATGTAATCAACAACTACATCCTTAGACATAGCATCAATGTTTTATCCCTAGTGGCAACAGCACATCCACAACCTTAGAACTTTACGTCACTCGTCCCGGATTCAATGGAGGCATGAACCCACTATCGAGCATAAATACTCCCTCTTGGAGTTAAGAGTAAAAACTTGGCCAGAGCCTCTACTAATAACGGAGAGCATGCAAGATCATAAACAACACATGAACAATAGATTGATAATCACCATAATCATAGTACTCTCTATCCATCGGATCCCGACAAACACAACATATAGAATTACATATAGATGATCTTGATCATGTTAGGCAGCTCACAAGATCCAACAATGAAGCACAACAAGGAGAAGACGACCATCTAGCTACTGCTATGGACCCATGGTCCAGGGGTGAACTACTCACTCATCACTCCGGAGGCGACCATGGCGGTGTAGAGTCCTCCGGGAGATGAATCCCCTCTCCGGCGGGGTGCCGGAGGCGATCTCCAGAATCCCCGAGATGGGATTCGCGGCGGCGGCGTCTCTGTAAGGTTTTCCGTATCGTGGCTCTCGGTACTGGGGGTTTCGCGACGGAAGCTTTAAGTAGGCGGAGGGTCAACGCGGGGGCCACACGAGGGGCCCAGGAGGTAGGTCGGCGCGGCCAGGGCACGGGCCGCGCCGGCCTCCCTCCTGGCCGCCTCGTGGCCCCACTTCGTTAGGTCTTCGGTCTTCCGGAAGCTTCGTGCAAAAATAGGACCACGGGCGAAAGTTTCGTCCAATTCCGAGAATATTTCTTTACTAGGATTTCTGAAACCAAAAACAGCGAGAAAACAGACAAGCGGCTCTTCGGCATCTTGTTAATAGGTTAGTTCCAGAAAATGCATAAATATGGCATATAATGTGCATAAAACATGTAGGTATCATCAATAAAGTAGCATGGAACATAAGAAATTATCGATACGTTGGAGACGTATCAGTGCCATTCTTCTAGTGGTGTCGTGTGAACGTCGACTACACGACACTTCACCATTTATGGGCCTAGGGGAGTGCATCTTGTATTCGGTTGCTAATTGCGGGGTTGCCGGAGTGACAGAAACCTAAGCCCCCGTTAGTATATCGATGTAGGAGGGATCGCAGGATCTCAGAGTTTAAGGCTGTGGTTAGATTTATCTTAATTACTTTCTTGTAGTTGCGGATGCTTGCAAGGGGTATAATCACAAGTATGTATTAGTCCTAGGAAGGGCGGTGCATTAGCATAGGTTCACCCACACAACACTTATCAAAACAATGAAGATTATTAAACCACATGAAGCGAAAGTACTAGACTAAAATCCCCGTGTGTCCTCAGGAACGTTTGGTCATTATAAGTAAACAAACCGGCTTGTCCTTTGTGCTAAAAAGGATTGGGCCACTCGCTGCAATTATTTCTCTCGCATTTTATTTACTTGTACTTTATTTATCTCGCAATATCAAAACCCCACGAATACTTGTCTGTGAGCATTTACAGTGAATCCTCCATCGAAACTGCTGCCAACACCTTCTGCTCCTCGTTGGGATCGACATTCTTACTTATCGAAGATACTACGATACACCCCCTATACTTGTGGGTCATCACCCCGCCACCTCTTCCGCTGGTGTCTGCAATCAGCTCATGGCCTACGACTACCGCCAACAGATGCTCTCCAAGTCCGAGCATCCCACCGGTGTCTTCACTTCCTCGGCAAACGCTGCGGCTCGCGGCCGTGGCTCGCGCCCCGGGCACGGAGGTGGCTATCGTCACGGCAACAACAACTACGGCAACAACAACTACGGCAACAACAACAACTATGGAGGTGGCTACCACAACTATGGTGGTGGCCGCAACCAACAACGTGGGCGCCCTCCTCGTCGCCAAGATGCTCCGGATCATGCTCGTCGTCCGCCTTCCAATGGGGGACGTGGTCGTGGTCGTGGTCGTAGCCACCGCACGCCCTCGCCTTATCAAGACATCATGTGCCAAATTTGCAAGAAGGACGGACATCCCGCGACCGAGTGTTGGTGGCGCTATGGAGATGATGATGACGACTCCCATGGTAATGAAAAAGGTGCACACATGGCCTCCTATGGTGTTGATACAAATTGGTACATGGACACGGGCGCCACAGATCATATCACTAGTGAGTTGAGCAAATTATCCACTCATGAGCACTACAAGGGGCATGATCAAGTCCACGATGCTAGTGGTCAAGGTATGGCAATTAAACATATTGGTCATTCGGTTTTGCATACCCCGCACAATTCCATTCATCTTCGTAATATTTTACATGTGCCTAGTGCTTCCAAAAATTTATTGTCCGCTCACAAAATCGCTCTTGATAATAATGCTTTTGTTGAATTTCACCCATTCTTTTTCTTGATAAAGGATCAGGCCACGAAGCAAATCGTTTTTAAAGGTCCATGTCACGGCGGCTTGTATCCTCTCGTGCCTATCTCCACCGGGTCCTCCAAGCACGCCTTCGTCACACTCAAGCCGTCTTCGTCTACGTGGCATCGCCGACTAGGACACCCTTCTTCGTTTGTTGTTCAACAAATCCTTCGTCGTAATAATCTACCCCATTCTCATGAAATAAATCCATATGTTTGTGATCCATGTCAACAAGCGAAGAGCCACCAATTGCCATATCCCACTTCTACTAGTGTCTCCCTTGTTCCTTTGGAACAAATTTTCTCCGATGTATGGGGACCGGCGCCCACTTCGGTTGGTAAACATTCGTACTATGTAAGCTTTATTGATGATTTTAGCAAGTTCACATGGATTTATTTGCTTAAGAAACGTTCCGATGTTTATCAAGTCTTTATTAATTTCCAACAATATGTTGAGCGCAAATTTAGTCGCAAAATTGTCACTATGCAAACTGATTGGGGTGGCGAATATGAGAAACTTAATTCTTTCTTTCAAAAAATAGGCATAACTCACCATGTTTCATGCCCTCATGCCCATCAGCAAAATGGCTCCGCGGAGCGCAAACATCGCCACATTGTTGAAGTTGGTCTCTCCTTACTTGCCAATGCATCTATGCCACTTAAATTTTGGGACGAAGCTTTCCTCACCGCGACATTCCTCATCAACCTTCTCCCTACAAAAGTGCTCAACCATGCCACACCCACCGAAAAACTCCTCAATGTTACACCCACTTACACATCTCTTCGTATTTTTGGATGTGCTTGCTGGCCAAACCTCCGCCCCTACAACAAACGCAAACTTGCTTTCCGTTCCAAACGGTGTGTTTTTCTCGGATATAGTCCGCTTCACAAAGGTGTAAAGTGCCTCGACGTCTCTACCAGGCGAGTCTATATTTCTCGTGATGTAGTTTTTGATGAAAACATATTTCCTTTTGCTTCTCTTCATCCCAACGCAGGTCAAAGACTTAGTGCCGAAATTTTGCTTCTTCCACCCAACACATCATCTCCACCTTCCTCTAGTGCGGGTGTGCCTAACCATGATCATATGCATGTTTTGCCTCTCACTGACCCTACGCAGGACATACCAAGTGGTGTCTCAAATACAGCAACAAATTTTCAAGATACTGCTGAAGAAATCAGTGACAATAGTGCTGAAACGGAGTCAAACGGAGCAAATACAGAAAGTTCGGAAAAAACAGCAACAAACACCATCGGCACCAATCCAGGAATTGATTTCCATGCACAAGAATCAGATCACGCGCAGGCCTGAAATCGCGCTGTCGCGAACCAAGGGCATGCAGACGCTCCTCGGGCACACGTGACTGGCTCCGCCCCGGTCACGTCACCAGGCCATCCGGGATCTTCTGCGGCCGACCCTTCTTCGCCAACGGTCACAAGCGGCCGCACCGGATCCTCTGCGTCGCCTGGGCCCCGCCATGACGGATCTTCCGCGTCACATGGGGACGGCCACACGGGATTTTCTGCGCCCGATTCTTCTCCAACGACAAACACACACGCGCCTGCAGGATCCCCTGTGACCGGTTCGCCTGCCACAGGCAGTGCGTCAGCGGGCCACACTGGATCTTCTGCTTCGCCGGGATCAGCGCCACATACTTCTGCCACAGCTGGATCTGCTGTGGCGCCTGATCCTGTACCACCTTCTGCGCCAGGTCCTCGCACACGACTTCAAAAAGGTATTTCTAATCCGAAAATTTATACAGACGGCACTATACGATATGGCATGCTAACATCTACAGGAGAACCAAGAAATATTTCTGAAGCTTTGAGTGATACTAAATGGCACCAAGCAATGCAAGATGAATACGATGCCTTAATTCACAACAAGACATGGCACCTTGTGCCACCTAGTTCAAACAAGAATTTGATTGACTGCAAGTGGGTTTATCGCATCAAGAAAAATTCAGATGGCACCGTTGAACGGTATAAAGCACGCCTCGTTGCCAAGGGTTTTAAACAACGCTATGGTATTGACTATGAAGACACCTTCAGCCCCGTCGTCAAAGCTGCTACAATTCGCCTTGTCCTCGCACTCTCGGTCTCTCGTGGGTGGCGTCTTCGCCAATTGGATGTCAAGAATGCGTTCCTTCATGGCGTTCTGGAAGAGGAAGTATACATGAAACAACCTCCTAGGTTTGAAAATCCTAACCTTCCGCATCACATTTGCAAACTTGACAAGGCACTGTATGGTCTCAAACAAGCTCCTCGGGCATGGTTCTCCAAGCTCAGCTCCAAGCTCCTTGCTCTTGGATTTATGTCCTCCAAGGCCGACACCTCGCTCTTTATCTACCATAACTCAGGTATCACCATGTTTGTTTTGATTTATGTTGATGATATTATTGTGTCCAGCTCTTCAGATCAAGCTATTTCGGCTCTGCTTCGTGATTTGGGTGAGGATTTTGCCCTCAAAGACCTTGGCGACTTACACTTCTTCTTGGGCATCGAAGTCAAGAAAACACCTGATGGCTTGCTTCTCTCTCAAGAAAAATATGCCACTGATTTACTCTCTCGAGTTGGCATGACTAAATGTACCACATGCCCCACACCGCTCTCTAGTATTGATAAATTGTCTCTCACTGATGGTACACTCCTTGGCGCCGAAGATAGCACTCAGTACAGGAGTATTGTTGGGGCCCTCCAATATTTGACTCTTACACGCCCAGACTTGTCCTTCGCGGTCAACAAGATTTGCCAATTTCTTCATGCTCCTACTACCACTCATTGGACAGCGGCTAAAGGATCTTGCGCTATGTTCAAGGTATGCTCAAAGTTGGTATTACCTTTCAAAAATCTAACTCCACTCTCCTTAGTGCCTTTTCAGACGCAGATTGGGCCGGTTGTCTCGATGACAGACGCTCCACGGGTGGCTTTGCAATATTTTTGGGCCCCAACCTCGTTTCTTGGAGTGCTCGAAAACAAGCCACTGTTCCCCGCTCAAGCACCGAAGCAGAATACAAAGCACTAGCAAATGCAACAGCCGAATTAATTTGGGTTCAAGCCTTGCTTCGTGAATTACAGGTGTCTCTTCGTGCCCCTCCTTGTCTTTGGTGTGACAACCTTGGCGCCACCTACTTGTCTGCAAATCCAATTTTTCATGCACGCACAAAACACATTGAAATTGATTTCCATTTCGTGAGAGAAAGAGTTGCAAGAAAACAGATTGAGATCAAATTTATATCAAGCAAAGATCAGGTCGCCGATGGCTTTACAAAGGCTCTTCCGGTCAAGGCTTTTGAAGAATTCAAGCGTAATCTCAACCTCTCCATTTCATCCGCGGTTTAGATTAAGGGGGGGTGTTAAACATAGTTGTACCCAAACACACATATGTGCCAGGCAACACGTATGGTGTAGTACACCAACGGCTAGTTGACCCCAACGGCTACATAGAGTGATTGGCTCATTCCTTTTCATCTCCTTCCTTCTTTGTAATCCTCTTGCCCTCTTTGTAATCTGCTTTATATCTTTCCATGTATGTGCCACAGATGGGGCTTTTCCATCTACTATATAACACGTAACCGAGGCCAGGTAGAGGTCATCGTTTCCACCAACAGAATCAAGTATAATGACCACGCCACCAACACCTTCTCTGCGCCTCCCGATCAGTCGTGTGAGCACTACACGGATGTGGTGTGGAGGGACACGCAGGCCATCTGCTGCGCCGGTGTCGTTTACGATGGCTGTGTTGGTGTGTTTATCATTTGTAGCTACAGCTCGCCGGGCAACATGGTGGGCCAGACTCCATAATCGGATACGTACATGGTATGCATGTGGCTACGCAAGCATATATGCTAGTGGTGTGTTGCATAAATAAATAACTAAAGGACACCCCTAGGGCTCGGCTGACCGATTTTATATACTGAATTCTGGATCGACTGATTAAAACACACATTTGTGTTTATGTGGGTAGAATCCCTCCTCCCTTCCACTCTTGTATCATTCTCAGATATGATTGTTTTTGTATTTTTTCTATAACTTGTGGCTTCGTTTGTACTTTTTTTGTATTTCAGCTTGTTATTGTGATTATAAGATATTTGACACGGATGGGTTCTAGCTTAGTTGGCATGGGAAAAAACCAACAAAAAGATAGATCGATATAATTGTTGAAAGAGTACGTTACTAACTTGGCTTATAAAAAGACAAAAAAGAACTAAAATCAAATAAAAAAGCAAACACCCTTCTTCCCAAAGTAGAAGATAGGCTCTTCCGCTCTCTCTTCTTCCTCCGACTCTACCTCACCTTATATGGTAAAGAATAGAAAGAGGGATATGGATTCCGCAACAAATACTAAACTAGGTGATCAGGTATGACCTTGTGCGTGTATCAACATCATTCTTGTGCAAGCACTGGTAGAAAAATGGCCTTTGGTCGCGGTTGGCAACTGCCATTAGTCGCGGTTGCGCAACCGCGACCAATTAGGCGCGACTAAAGGCCCCCCTTTAGTCGCGGTTCCTTACGAACCGCGACTAAAGGCCCGTCCACGTGGGCGGCAGGCGAGCGCCAGGGCGGAGGACCTTTAGTCGCGGTTCTTCTGGCCAACCGCGACTAAAGGCCTCCGCAGGGTTTAGGGTTTAGCCCCCTCCCCTAAATCTGGTTTGTTTTTAATTTGTATTGTTTTATTTCTTTTGGGTTTTAATTTTGAAGCAGTTTCACATATTCTACCGTACTAAATACATGCATATGAATGTACAATTTCAAACAAATTTGAAATTAGAACCAAAAAGAATTCAAGAGGAATATACAATATATATTCGATATCGGATGACCATATACAATTTTGAACAAGTTTCCATACATATTTAGTGCATATAAAGTTCTACGTCCTCTACATAGTGTTCTCCTCTAGGATCGATGACTTCTTCCGGCGAACCATCCAGCCTAGTTCCTCTTGAAGTGGTCGGAAGCGAGCTTCGGAGTAAGCGTCGTCCGGAGGTTATTCCTCCCGATGTTGTTCTCGGACGGCTGCCGCTCGGTGGTGTATCTCCGGATCCTCTCACAAACATAGTATCCACATAGATTGGTCCCCGGTGGCTGAATATCCCCGGTCGCAGCCTTTGCCCTTTTAAAATGTAGCTCTTTTTTGAATTCACCGACCTTTTGATCTACGAACCGTCTCCAAACCCTACGAGGCAAGGAAAATTAAATGAACAAGAGAGTTATTAATTAGTTACTTGATATTAGGAAATGATGAACGAAATAGGCCGATCGATATAGAGCGCAAACGAATGAAAGTAGTTACTTTTGCATCATTTTTCTCATGTCGGCCCAAAGCTTCGAATCCATATTCAGAGAGTCGTGGACGAGAACTGTGGAGTTCTGAATTTGAATTACTAGCAGAATCCAGTGGAACCTGCGGACACGATACATGCACAATCATGCATAACTCATCGATTAGCCACATACCATGCATGGAGTAAACAAAAGAGAATGTGCTCAAGACAGAAACACTCACCCAAAATGGTAAGGAAATAGAATATCACTTTTGAGTTCCTGTTTTGTAAGAAACCGCCACAGTCATCCTCCACGTCTTTGGGGTGGTGTTCTAACACATATGAATTAACGATTTGTGGGTCAATGAACCCAACATCATGGACGCGCCTTATTCGCATTTCCCGCTTCTTCATTCTCGCATAATAGCGTACACAACAAGATAGTGAGGACAATATATATATTTATAGTGCAGGCAATGAACGAGATGGGGTAGAAATTAATAAATCACTTACATAACATAGCAACTGATGATAGATTTGTCGAGCTCGCGCAGATTGAATAGCTGGAACAATTCACTCCGATGAATTGTTATATAGTAATGTTTGAAGTGATGCTCAGGTCTAACTTCCGCATAAATATATTCTCTCGGCGTTTTTAAGTTTTATGTAACCCTTGTACCAATTTAGCGGACCTTTCATTTGTCGAGGTAGATCCTCTTCTCTGCGCAGCTCGACGAGAGGACCATCCTTCACATATGTAAATACTACGTCCTACATTGCCACGTCATCAAGGCCTAACGCTGCACGAAGAGTCGACCTAAGTCTGCCGCTTGTTCTTTGGCTCTCGCTACGGTCAATCCCCGTGCTGCCGCAGCTGCTATGACATCAGGGGCATCGTCCTCCGGACCTGCGGCTTTCACTATGAGCGGGGCGATCGACTGTTTACTTTGTTCCCCGAGCTGGGCAACTTGTTTCCCCCCGACCGCGAGTGCTTGACTACGAAGTTCACGTTCATAGTCGTCGTGCAGATTCTTCGCGGCCTGGGACGGTGTGTTCAAAAATGACTTAGCCCAGCTCTTTTCCTTCTCGTGAAAATACTTGTTTGGGCTCGTGCTTTCTTTTCTTCTTGCAGTCCGCCCGCCATTTCTCATGCCGAGCAGCCACGACCGCTGCATTTTGCTCCACACTAAGTTCCCAAGGCCTCGGGGTGAGAGGCTTTAGTGATGGCTCTGGGTATCTTTGTGGTTGCAGGTACATAAGGCTCCGGGTTAATAACCCAAGACCGCCCTCGCTTCTTAGCCGGAGGTGGATTGGGGGGCGGCGTCCGATCACCCGCCGGACGAGGACCGGGGGCGGCGTCTCGCCACCCGCCGGAGGTGAATTGGGGGCGGCGTCGGCCGACGTGAAGGAGGTGTAGGTGAACCACCACCACCACCACCGCCGCCGCCACCACCACCAGAGGGGGGTGGACTTGTTTGCCTTGGCGCCTCGCCTGGAAACTTGATAAACTTCTTCTACCATAGAATGAACTGGCGCTTGACATCTCCAAGTCTTGTCGCCCCTTCAGGTGTAGCAATGTCAATGTCCAG
The DNA here is from genome assembly GCF_022539505.1 of Lolium rigidum. Lineage (NCBI taxonomy): Eukaryota > Viridiplantae > Streptophyta > Magnoliopsida > Poales > Poaceae > Lolium > Lolium rigidum. Next base: position 48,820,606 of record NC_061511.1, read on the forward strand.
GTCCTCAAACCCTTGGACTATGTCCTCCACCGTGACACGAGCATAGCCATCTCGGAATGGGGTTGTTGTGGTGGAGTGCTCCGGGTGGTAAAGCACTGCCGATGGCTACCTTCATGGACATGTTCCCGATAGGATAATACAGATGACATGCTTTCATCTCCTTTATATCGTCCACGGGGTAGCGAGGAGGCTCCGGTGCAGTAATTTCGACCACCAGAGGCTCCGGTGCAGTAATTTCGATCGTCGGCGCACCAGCCGGGTGGGGCCTCCGTGGAAGCCACGCCGCTTCTTCTCTCGCTGGCGGCTTCCGAGATCCATTGGATGATCTTCATGCTCGCGCCCGAGATGCATCTCTTTCGGCTACTAGTACACTCACGGTTTTCTTCATCACATCCATTTCCGATGCCAACCGCGCCACAACATCCGCATCCCGACCCATCTTTCTCTTACGGCTCACGTAACCGTACGGGTCATCGTTCAGGGGAACCCTATTTTCCACGGAATGTGCCCCATGCCTCGTACACGTCCTCCGTGTTCAGGATTTCCGAGGGCTTTCGTCAGCGCGTCGTTCTCTCTGTTGAACTTGATCTTCCCCTCTTGAGCATCCCTCATTGCCTCAATAAGCTTTTCGGTGGGTTTAATTATTTTGCCCCGGTAAACACACTCTCCTGTCTCCGGGTTCAGCCGATCCCCCATGCCCGTACCACCAGCTTTTGGCCCTTGGGTCCCATCCCTCCGCACCGGACGGATTCCTCGCGCCCTCGCCTCGTTCCCCATCTTCTCCCACCTAGGCTCCCAAAGGCGATACCCTCCTGGCCCCATAATATGATTGTACTCCTTCTTAGCCGCATTTTCCTTATTTTTTTCGATAGTTCAAGGAACCGCTCCGATTTCTTTTGCTTCACAAATTCTGGCCAATCATGTTTCAGTTTCTCATATTGTCCTTTGAAATCCGGAGTCTTGTTCTGGTTGACATAGTCACGGGCTAGATTTTGCTTGAATTTCCGGAATGCACTGGCCATCTTTCCAAGAGCGAACTCGTTTGAGTAGCTTCCTCCTCTTCTTGTTTTCCGCAATCTTGTTACCCTCCTCATCCAATTTGTGGTATTCCGGAGGTAGGACGACATGTTGCGTAGCTTTTGCAAGCAATCTTTTTTTGTTCTCTTGTCGACAAAAGTGAAACCAAGACGTGCCTTCTTTGGCTCATTCCACTCCTGGACGGTGATCGAGACGTTGTCTCTAACAACGGCTCCGCATTGGTTGATAAACTTGGTGGCGTTCTTCTCGGGCTCCAGCGGCTTGCCGGTTGCACTGTCGATAACCTCGATGGTATATATTTCTCCTTGTTTCAGTGTCTTGGTTGCGCCACGCTTTGACGACGTACTCGATTGTTTCGATGATCCGGCCGAGGGCTAAAATCAGAAAGAGAGTCGCGCGCGTTAGTACACACATATTTATTCAAATCAGTTAGTTTGTATCACCAGAGGCTCAATGTATATATATACCTCGGCGCCGGAGGTGGTTGCTACTTCCAATTGAAGATCATCGTTTATCGACGTTTCTTCGGCATCATCATGCTGACGGCGCCCTTCATCTTCACCGTCAAGGTTCAGATAAGAAGAGATATCATCTTCTTCTTGTCCGGTCGGCTCATATGGAATATCGCCTTTTATGATGCCGAATATATGGTCTTTAGCGTCCAGATCATAGTTGTCCAGAATCGGGTCAGCTCTATCGTCCTCCATATGTCAGTCCTGAAAACATGTAGTAAAAACAAATTAATTAAGTGCAGAAGGGGGCGGTGGCGGTGGCGAAAGGGCGGTGCCAAAAGGAGGGGGCCGGCGAGCTGGAAGGGGTGGGAGAGGGTGTCGCGGAAGAGCGCGTGTGTGCATCGGGAGAGATTGGAGGGGCCGGGGCGCCGGCGGGCGCCGCCCTAGCTATTGCATGTGTGCGTGTGTGGCGCGCGCCCCCGCCCTAGCTATTTTAAGTCTCAAATTTTAAGTCTCAAATTATAAGTCTTCTTCTAGTTTTTTAAGTCTCAAAATTTAAGTCTGAAATTTTAAGTCTCAAATTTTTAAGTCTCAAATTTTAAGTCTTCTTTTAGTTTTTTAAGTCTCAAAATTTTAAGTCTGAAATTTTTAAGTCTCAAATTTTAAGTCTTCTTTTAGTTTTTTAAGTCTCAAAATTTTAAGTCTGAAACTTTTAAGTCTCAAATTTTAAGTCTTCTTTTAGTTTTTTAAGTCTCAAAATTTTAAGTCTCAATTATTTAGTTAATTTTAAGTCTTAAATTTTAAGTCTAAAATTTTAAGTCTGAAAATTTTAAGTCTCAAATTTTAAGTCGTCTTTTAGTTTTTTAAGTCTCAAAATTTTAAGTCTCAATTATTTAGTTAATTTTAAGTCTTAAATTTTAAGTCTAAAATTTTAAGTCTGAAATTTTTAAGTCTGAAATTTTAAGTCTTCTTTTAGTTTTTTAAGTCTCAAAATTTTAAGTCTCAATTATATATTAATTAGTTAATTTTAAGTCTTAAATTTTAAGTCTAAAATTTTAAGTCTGAAATTTTTAAGTCAAATTTTAAGTCTTCTTTCAGTTTTTAAAGTCTCCAATTTTAAGTCTCAATTTTAATTTCAAAATTAACAAGAACTAAAACTAAAAAAAAAAGAAAAAAAATTTGGCCGGGCGTGCGACGCGCGCGCGGCGCCCCTCTCTCTGGCCGGCCGGTGGCACGCGCGGCGCACTGTACTGTGGCCCGGCCGCCTCTCTCTGGCGGCGGCGTGCCGGGGTGCGCGGCGGCTGCGGCGCGCGGCGGCGGCGCGCGGTTACGTGTTTGGCGACGGGCTACGTACGGCGGTGGCGCGCGGCGGCGACTGAGGAGGCGTCGGCGGCGGTCGAAGGCGCGGCGGCGTCTGCGTCGAGGAGGCGTCTCGGCGCGGCGTCTGCGTCGGCGGCGTCTGCGTCGTCGAGGTCGATCTCCACCGAATTCGAAGCAGCGCGCCTGACGGTTCGAGGAAGAAGAAGAACTGGCCGCGCCGTTCGCGCGCGCCAGTATTTATAGGCCCCCCCTTTAGTCGCGGTTGGGGAGGCGTCCCGCGACTAAAGCCCCCCCCCCTTTAGTCGCGGTTGGGGAGGCCACCCGCGACTAAAGGCTTTTTTTCGCCGGCTTTTCGTTCCCGCGCGCACAGACCTTTAGTCGCGGTTGGGGAGGCCAACCGCGACTAAAGGTGTTTTTCAAATTACTTTTTGTTTTTCAAATGTTAAAAATACAAATAATATATCAATAAATTCAGAAAAATAAAACTAATTCATTTCAAAATCATAAAATACAAATAATATATCAAAAAATTCAGAAAAATGAAACTAATTCAATTAAAAATGTTAAAAATACAAATAATATATCAATAAATTCAGAAAAATAAAACTAATTCATTTCAAAATCATAAAATACAAATAATATATCAAAAAATTCAGAAAAACAAAACTAATTCAATTCAAAATGTTAAAAATACAAATAATATATCAAAAAACTCAGAAAAATAAAACTAATTCATTTCCCGCCACTTTCTTCCCGCTAGTTCTTTTCCGCCTCTTTCTTCCCGCCTCTTTCTTCCCTCCAATTTCTTCCCGCCACTTTCTTCCTGCCACTTTCTTCCCGCCACTTTCTTCCCGCCTCTTTCTTCCCGCCGCTTTCTTCCCGCCTCCTGTCTTCCCGCTCCCATTTTTCCCGCCATTTCTCACTACATATATGTAGCCCGACTTGGCCAGCATTATCACATCTCTACAATCTCTCATGGCTTCCACCGCACCCACTCTAACCTACCAGCAGGTGGAGGAGCTTTGCGCCTCGAACTACCCTTGCCCACCGGGCTACCGCGTCCCCGCTGGCTGGAGCCTAAGCGCCGGCGGCGTGCCGGTCCCTCCCGTCCCTCAGGGTACTGCGCGCCGGGCGGCCATCACGAACCACTACTACCTCGACCTCACGCCGGAGCAGCGGATGAATCCCGCCGGCATCCCGATAACCAGCATACTTGGGACGCCTTCTTCATCAATCGGCGTGAGAGGGCGCTCGCCGAGTATGAGGAGGACGGTCCGCCTCCTCGGGAACTTCCACGAGGCCGGCCGTCGGCTATGGTGGTACGGCCGGACTCCGCAGAGCGTCATGGACTACATCACGGTCGGCGATATCCCCCGCCTGCGCTACCCTCGCTTCGAGCCACGAGCGCCGCCCGACGACAGCGACGACAGCAGCGACGACGACGGCGGCAACCTAGAAGGCGACGACTACCAGTACAACGGCGGCGGCTATGAAGACTACGAGTATGCATATTATACGCCTAGGCAGGAGTATGACTGAATCACTCCAAATTTCATGTATCATCAGTGCTATCTCGAATCAATCGAATCATTCGAAAATGGACACGAAAACACATCACGGATAATATAATTCACGTGATACATGAAACAAAGTTTGGTACAATAAATTATTACACATCATTTCTTCCCTTGTGTCCCTGCTTGCTTACGATTGTGCCGTATCCATGGAGCATCCTCATCATTTAACTTAATGCTTGGGTCGGTGTTCACTTTGAAGGGCGGAATTTCAGCAAACATATTATAATCTTCTCGACATGTCTGTCTTGTCCTCCACTCCCACGATGTTTCTTTTCCCCGAAAGAACAATGTGGCGCTTTGGATCATCGCATGATGTACTCGATCGTTTTCTTATCTTTCCGTTTCCTCGGTTTGCTACTCATGTCCTTCGGATAGAAAACCTGAGCGACATCTTTCGCTAGGACGAATGGTTCGTCAAGGTAACCAAGATTGTTGAAATCCACCATTGTCATTCCGTATTGCTGGTCCACCTTTACCCCACCTCCTCGTTAGCTTGAACCATTTGCACCGGAACAAAGGGACCTTGAAGGAGGGTCCATAGTCAAGTTCCCATATCTCCTCTATGTAACCATAATATGTGACCTTTTGCCCATTCTCGGTTGCTGCATCAAAGCGGACACCACTGTTTTGGTTGGTGCTCTTTTTATCTTGGGCGATCGTGTAAAATGTATTCCCATTTATCTCGTACCCTTGGAAAGTCGTTATAGTCGAAGATGGTGTCTTGGCCAACATGTACAGATGATCTACAACAACATTGTCACTCATTAAATGTTTTCTCAACCAACTGCCGAAAGTCTCCATGTGGGCCTTCCTAATCCAGGATTCGAAGCTTCCCGGGTTGTCCGAGCGTAAAATATTCTTGTGTTTCTCAAAGTACGGAGCCACCAAGCTGGAATTGGTCGAACCGTGTGGTGTGCTTCGGTCGGAGAATGGCCGTCCATACATATCGTTGATTTCCTTCCGATCGTGCCTTTTCCACTTAGTCTCCCCTCGTGCCGCGATCGAGGAAGACCAATCGGCTTAAGGTCGGGAACAAAGTCAACACAAAACTCAATTACCTCCTCATTTCCATAGCCCTTGGCGATGCTTCCTTCTGGCCTAGCACGGTTACGAACATATTTCTTTAATATTCCCATGAACCTCTCGAAGGGGAACATATTGTGTAGAAATACAGGACCGAGAATGGAAATCTCTTCGACTAGGTGAACCAGGAGGTGCGTCATAATGTTGAAGAAGGATGGCGGGAACACCAACTCGAAACTGACAAGACATTGGACCACATCGTTCCGTAACCGTGGTAGAACTTCCGGATTGATTACCTTCCGAGAGATTGCATTGAGGAATGCACATAGCTTCACAATGGCTACTCGAACATTTTCCGGCAGGAGCCCCCTCAAAGCAATCGGAAGCAATTGCGTCATAATCACGTGGCGGTCGTGAGACTTCGGGTTTTGGAACTTTTTCTCCGCCATGTTTATTATTCCCTTTATATTGGACGAGAATCCAGACGGGACCTTCATACTACTCAGGCATTCAAAAAAGATGACCTTCTCTTCTTGGTCAGAGCGTAGCTGGCACGACCTTGAAACCATTCCGGATGCCGATTATCAGGGTCTTTCAAACGCTGCAGGTCCTGCCGTGCTTCCTTTGTATCATTTGTCTTCCCATACACGCCCAAGAAGCTTAGGAGGTTCACGCAAATATTCTTCGTAACGTGCATCACGTCGATTGCAGAGCGGACTTCTAGGACTTTCCAATATTCTAGCTCCCAGAATATAGATTTCTTCTTCCACATGGGTGCGTGCTCGTCAGCTCCCTTCGGAATTGATTGTCCGCCAAGACCCTTTCCAAAGATGACTTTCAAATCCTTGACCATATCAAATACCTCAGCACCGAGTGCGTTCCGCGAGCTTCGGCCGGTGATCCGCCTTGCCGTTGTAATGCTTGCCTTTCTTTTTCTTGGATGATTTTTCGGAAGAAATCGACGATGCCCAAGGTACACGTTCTTCTTACAATTTGGCAAATGTACACTGTCGGTCTCATGTAAGCGGTGCGTGCATGCATTGTATCCCTTATTTGACTGTCCCGAAAGGTTACTAAGAGCAGGCCAATCGTTGATGGTTACGAAAAGCAACGCTCGTAGGTCAAATTCCTCTTCTTTGTGCTCATCCCACACACGGACACCAGGTCTTCCCCACAGCTGTAAAAGTTCCTCAACTAATGGCCTTAGGTACACATCGATGTCGTTGCCGGGTTGCTTCGGACCTTGGATGAGCACTGGCATCATAATGAACTTCCGCTTCATGCACAACCAAGGAGGAAGGTTGTAGATGCATAGAGTCACGGGCCAGGTGCTATGGCTGGAGCTCCGCTCGCCAAAAGGATTCATGCCATCCGTACTTAGACCAAATCTTATGTTCCTTGCGTCGGCTGCAAAATCTTTAAACTCTCGTCGATCTTTCTCCATTGCGTTCCATCTGCGGGGTGTCTCAACTCCCCGTCCGACTTACGGTCCTCTTTGTGCCATCGCAACAACTTGGCATGCTCTTTGTTCCCGAACGGACGTTTCAACCGTGGTATTATAGGAGCATACCACATCACCTTGGCGGGAACCTTCTTCCTGGGTTTCGGCCCTCAACATCGTCACCAGTGGTCATCGCCTCCGATCTTATAACGCAATGCAAGGTGCATACCGGGCATTCATTCAAATTCTCGTATTCACCGCGGTAGAGGATGCGATCGTTGATGCATGCATGTATCTTCAGAACCTCTAAACCTAGAGGGCAGACAACCTTCTTTGCTTCGTACGTATCGGCGGGCAACTCGTTATTCTTTGGAAACATATTCTTCAACATTTTCAGCAAGTTTTCAAATGCCGAGTCAGCTACACCTGCCTGTGCCTTCCATTTCAGCAAAATCCGAGTGTGCAGCCCAGCTTTTTCAGACCATCATCGCATCCAGGGTACATCGCCTTTCTGTGATCCTCTAACATGCGATCCAAATTCTCCCTCTCCTTTTCAGTTTCGCAGCGACTCCGTGCATCAGCAATGGTCCGACCAAGATCATCAACGGGCTCATCACGTGCCTCTTCTTGATCACCTTCCCCTTCACCTTCCCCACCTTCAAGCATCATCCATGAAAGTATCACCGAAATGATCAAGATAGCTCTCATCGATGTCATCCCCTTCTTCATCTTCTTCCATTATAACCCCTCTTTCTCCATGCTTGGTCCAACAATTATAGCTTGGCATGAAACCATGCCGAATCGGTGCAGAGTGAACTTCCCTTGAGGAAGAGTAACCCTTCCGATTCTTACAATCAACACATGGACAGATAACAAAACCCCCCTGCTTGTTCGCATTAGCCACTACGAGGAAATCTTTCAAACCCGTAGTGAATTCGCCGGAGAGTCGGCTAGCGTACATCCATTGCCGATTCATCTGCATTATTATAATACAAAATATATAATTAACCATCATGCATTTGTTAAACTAAATACAAATTAAACAATGAACTACACACATATGCATATTTTATCAATGACACATATATATGAAAGGTTCAAGTTGTTGCTAACCGCGATCGAGGAGGAAAAAATAAATGAGGAAGCTCGATCAAGTGTGGCTCCGACACTTCATATCATGTTTGTTTCATGCTCTTGGGACATTTCATCAAACACCTTGTGTGCATAAGAGGAGCCAAAAGCAAACCCTACACCCCCTTGTGAAGTTTGTGAAGAGAAGTGGCACCAAATGGCTAAGTGCTGTGGGCTGAGTGGTATATATAGGGAGGGGCTTTAGTCGCGGTTGGCCAGGCCAACCGCGACTAAAGGCCTTTGGGCCAGGCCTGAGGACATTTAGTCGCGGTTGGCCTGGCCAACCGCGACTAAAGCCCCTCCCGTCCACCAGCTGGCCACCGAGCGCCCTGGGCCCAGGCCTTTGGTCGCGGTTCGCCACAAGGGCCGCGACTAAAGGTCCCATTGGTCGCGGTTCTTGCATATCCGCGACTAATGGGGCTGTCCGGAAGGCCTTTTTTCTACCAGTGAAGGTTATCCCCATTGAAAGGAGGGAGATATGACCTTGTGCATGTATGAGCTCATGAGAGGAGACGCCCAGGTCGGCTATTCCCTGCTTCAGTAGTGGCTAGCATGGAAGAAGATGGATTGTGATGAACTGCATGTGGTGGCGGAGCCACGCGCACTGGACAGGTGGTGCACGCCGGTGAGCAAGCCGGCCATACCGGATTAGGTGAGAGGAACGGGGAGAGAGGATGGGAAATTCCGAACGAGGCCAGTGTTCTGCTTTGGGGATAGTATGTTCGTCTGTCACGCTCGTCCCAATAGCAAAGCCCGATTGGGCCCGAGTCCGCTCCAAAGTCTAATTAATTTATATATTATTTACTCGATTCAAATTAATTGACTCAACCTTGTCTAGATATAGATGTATCTAAACATGTTTGTTAACTACATACATAAGTATCTAGACTAAGTTGAGTCAATTGAAAGTGTGAGTGTGGTGAGCTGCGGCTTTTGTGAGGCTATCAGCCCGATGCGGAATCGCTGCTTGCTGGCCTTCGTTGCTTCCTATCGTGGGTGCCTTAAAAGCTGGCCGGGGACCTGGCAGGCGTGCGGTGCCGCCTCCACGAATTCGCCCGCTTACCTTTCCCTTCTCATGACATCTCGAGGATTTATAGAAATCCCCAGATCCCGTAGCTTTTTACCCCTCAGGATCCCAATTCGTAAAACTCACGGCCAGTTCAATCTAAGCGCGAGAATACCCGTCGGAAGCACTGCATGGAGCCATGCATCTTCGTCCAAAGTGGAGTTGTGGAGGGGCCAGGGAGCTGCGTGCATTGCTTAGTCGGGACTCGTGAGGGCATGGCCGGTGCAAGAGGCCAGAGGTGAGGTGTGCATTCCAAGTTTCCAACGCAACAGCAGATCGTGACGTGTGGTGTTCATTCCGCCGGCTGCTTAGGTGTAGAAGGAGCAGGAGCACAACTTCCCGCGCGCCCTGCCGCGTTTCCCCTGCTGCGTGAAAACTTACATTATATATAGAAGGAAGTATGCTCACGTTGTGCCAATGTCAAGCAAAGCTTAGTTCCAAAGGGAGAAAAAGAGCCAACGACCAGCGCTGGCTGCTTTCAAAATGTGCTGAGCGTGCAACTAGTGTTGGACACAAGGAAGATGGATGGCACTTATCCGCAAAAAAAAAGGAAGATGGATGGCACTAGAGCCATATCTGCCAGAATACCAAGTTTAGTTCCAAAGAAAAAGAAGGAGCATGTAGTTATCGATCGATATGCTTGTTTATTTTTTGAGGTAGAAGAAGCCACGATGGAGGTAGGTAGGACCGTAGGTGAAGCCACGACCTGGTTAAGCTAGAGCTGGAAGGAAATGATCGTGTTCTTGTTTCTTATTTCTTTTACATTATTACACAAGCCGTCAAGGGTGTTGGCGGGCAAGGATATATACAATCAATCCATCCAACCCTCGCTTAGATTTTCTTTTGACTTTTTCTTACCGCAATTTGGCACAAGAAAAGTTTAACTCGTTTTGTTTATATGGTGATGACATTTTTATGATGCCTTGTGATGACATTTTGATGATGCCACTTGAGGCCGGTACAAGTAGCAATCAGTTGAATGTTCACAGCTGAATCAGTGCACTAATTAAATTATAATGAAACACGGATTAATCAGAATGGTAAGCTAATTCGTCTCAACCTGCCTTTTTTTGGGGACATGGCCGGCTAAGCAAGTCACAGAGGCAGCACGTACACACACGTATTTTCATATTAAGAATACAAATGTTTACTCACAATTTGAAAAACATGGCACACCGACGAGCGCCCCTACCACCGCCGGCGCCGCCCGCACCACCCGAGGCCGCTGCCTCCATTACCAGAGCTCTCCCCGACTAGCGGGGGCAGAGAGGTCCCCACCGCCGCGGTCCTTGACAGCCGCGCACGGGCTTTGGCGGCGGGGTCCTCTCAGCGGTGGCGAGGGAGAAGGGGACAGAGGGGAGGGGTAGCTAGCTAGGGTTTCCGGCGCCACCCGTGTCGCCCAGAGCGGAGCGACGCGGGGGTCTTTTTTTCCCCTTCCGCTTCAGCCTTTTCCTTGCAAAATACCTACGCAATGGCCTCCAATCTATACTGGGAAATGTAAAAATACCCTCTGAACCATTAATTTTTCACTATGAAATTTAATCTAAATCTATAAAAAAATATTCAGTGAACTTTCTTTGATCCAAAATATCTGCAAATTACAAATGTGATTACTTTAATTCTTATATGGTACATAAACGAAATGTATGTAATTACGTGGGGGAAATAGGATAATAGAATATTATTCACATAATTTTTTTTTGCGATGAATTCACATAAAGTTATAGACGAACGTAATGAAAGCTACAAAGATGATGGGGTTCATTTCCATTAATTAGTTCATCTACGCAGCTTATGTGTAATTAACGATCTCAACTTATGTGTCTGGGTGTGTTTTCCTTTTTTATTCCCCCCTTACCTAATATGAAAAAAAATCATACATGATGGACATGAACCTTGAGGTTATTTTATTGTAAAAGTATAACTTTTCAATATTATATCTCCTTGTTTTGTGTAAACAATGTAAAATCCTCCAAATTAGTCCTTCAACATACAGTAAATAAGATGTTGTTCCAATGTTAAATAGAGTAGAGCCCAAATTTCTTGAAGCCTTTTATTTAAATGTCCTCATAATGAGTCTTTTGTGAATCTAAAGGTATATTATCTGAATAAATATTTGCAACTGAATAAATTAAACATCCGTTGAATATATTCCCAATATTATACCTCTCGAATTTACGCAAATAATGTTAAACTCTGCTATATATATATTTGGCTAGTGGTGTATTTTTTCCAAACTGAAATTCAGTGAAATGATTATATCTATCTCTATGCTTGTAAATTCAGTAGAACTATGGCCTCCATTTTAATTTTACTTTTCTTACCGACCGAGCATATCAGATAATAAATTCTTATATGAATGTGCCTTCACAATGACGCTACCTACCAATAATTTTGTGCATCTTCCGTCCATGCATTGCCATCACCACCACCAAACGGGCGCGGCTTGGCGACACGCCGCTGCTTCCTACTAATAACTCCAAACTTAGCAGCTTAGAGCATCTCTAGTGGTTCCTCTAAATGAGGACCTCTATATCTCCATATAGATGACCATCTATAAAGATTTTCTTTTAGATGTTCTAAGTTTTTTAGTGGAACGTCTATATCTAGACCATCTATATTTTTGATATAGTCACTGTCAAGTGGACCTCTTGATCACAGAGGTGTGTGGGGACGTGTGCGCGGGGAAGGATTTTGCTTTGAATGGTCCTCGCTCCGTCCTCCAAATTTGGAGGATGAGTAGAGGAAATGGATGGTCCTCTATATTTAGATGGCCATTTAGATGAGCCACTGGAAGCGTTTTTTCAGCTCATGGTCATCTATACACATTTAGAGGATCATATAGAGGAGCCACTAGAGATGCTCTTAGAGGAGCTAGCCATCGAGCTAGCTGGTGCACTAGTGTAAATACGACTCATCGTCACGACTCCATTGTTTTGAGTCGAAGCTTAGATTTTATTTTGCCTTTTTCTGCGCCAACAGTTTAACTTAATTGGCACAAGATAAGTTTAAGGGAAGCCAAGTCATGTGTAGTGTAAACTACAACTTTTAGCTTGTCTTTTTCTTATTACACACGGTAAAGATATTTTCATGATGCCTCGTAATGGCATTTTGATGATGTTGTTAGATGTATATATCTGTATATTGTAGTTTCTCCCTATGTTAGGGGGCTTTCTGCATATGTGCATCTGTACATGTACCATATATTGTGGCCTTTGGCCTCCTGGTAATACAACAAGCATATTGCCCTAACATGGTATCAAAGCCCCAGGTCTCGAGTTTAAATCCTAGCTTTCACATGGTTTTCGCAATTAAGCCTAAAAATTGCTGTTGCCCCCCTCTTTAGCCACCGCTGATACCCTGTTTCGGTGTGCTCTTCTTCTTTCACGTGTTGACTTTCTCTTCTCTCGTCACACGCGAGTGGGGGTGTTGTGAAATGTACATGTGCATTGCCTTTCCCTTTCCATCAGTTCGGACTTTTGGTTCAAGTGGCTAGTGCATGAAATTGGTTCTCTAAATTTTCCGGCCGATGTTGCTTGTCCGTCGCCGTTCGTCTCTCTATCGCCCGTCTGCTTCTCGTCTTCGATTGATCGATCCGCCCTGCTCTGCTTCCGATTCCGCCCGATTCCGCTCCGGCCCTTCACTTCCCGCGCCGCCCCGCTGCTCCCCTGTGCCGGCCCGCGCCTGCTCTGCTCTTCTCCGCCCGACCAGATCGATCCGCCCCGCGGCTCCCCTGTGTCGGCCCGCGATCTCCACGCGCTGGATCTCTACCGCCGGCCGCCGCCCTCGGCTGTCGCCGGCCGCCGCCCTCCGCCGGCCGCCGCCCTCTGCCGCCGCCTCCCGGCTGCCCATCTGGCCTCGGTCGATCTCCAGCGCCAGGACGTCGCCCGACGCCCACGCCTCGCTCGATCTCGAGCGCCAGGACGCTGCCCGACGCCCTCCCTCGGCCGTCGTCGGCTCGCCGCTCTATACCGACTTTCGCGGCCTCTTCCCACGGCTCTGGCCGCGCTTCGCCGATTTTGTCTCCCTCGGCCTGCCGCTCTACATCGACTTTTGCGGCCTCTTCATGCGGCTCTGCCCGCGCTTCGCCGACTTGTCTACGTCGGCCCGCCGCTCTACATCGACTTTTGCGGCCTCTTCCCGCGGTTATGGCCGCGCTTCGTCGACTCCGTCTACGTTGGCCTGCCGCTCTACATCGACTTTCGCGGCCTCTTCACGTGGTTATGACCGCGCTTTGCGGACTCTGTCTTCATCGGCGTTTTGCTCTCTGTCGCCCCCTTTGGCGGCCTCTGTGCGTGTGGGTGATCGCTCCTCGTCGGCACCTGATTGTATGTCGACCTCTCCAGTCGCGCCCCTCTCCGCGCATGAGATAGCTGATAACGCGTGAAGCACACGTCCGTTGGGAACCCCAAGTGGAAGGTGTGATGCGTATAGAAGCAAGTTTCCCTCAGTATGAAACCAAGGTTTATCGAACCAGTAGGAGTCAAGGGCCACGTGAAGGTTGTTGGTGAAGGAGTGTAGTGCGGCGCAACACCAGTGATTTCGGCGCCAACGTGGAACCTGCACAACACAATCAAAATACTTTGCCCCAACGTAACAGTGTGGTTGTCAATCTCACCGGCTTGCTGAAAACAAAGGATTAAACGTATGGTGTGGAGAATGATGTTTGTTTGCGAAGAACAACAAAGAACAGAGATTGCAGTAGATTGCATTTCTGATGTAAAAGAATGGACCGGGGTCCACAGTTCAGTAGTGGTGTCTCTCCAATAAAATAAATAGCATGCTGGGTGAACAAATTACAGGCGGGCAATTGACAAATAAAGATTCAATACATATCATGATGATCACTATGAGATTTAATCAGGGCATTACGACAAAGAACATAGACCGCCATCCAGGATGCATCTATGCCTAAATAGTCCACCTTTAGGTTAGCATCCGCACCCCTTCCAGTATTAAGTTCCAAACAACAGACAATTGCATTAAGTATGGTGCGTAATGTAATCAACACAAATATCCTTAGACAAATCATTGATGTTTTATCCCTAGTAGCAACAGCACATCCATAACCTTAGAACTTTCTGTCACTGTCCCAGATTCAATGGAGGCATGAACCCGCTATCGAGCATAAATACTCCCTCTTGGAGTTACAAGTATCAATTTGGCCAGAGCCTCTACTAGCAACGGAGAGCATGCAAGAACATAAACAACACATATATGATAGATTTATAATCAACTTGACATAATATTCTATATTCATCGGATCCCACCAAACACAACATGTAGCATTACAAATAGATGATCTTGATCATGTTAGGCAGCTCACAAGATCTAAACATGATAGCACAAGAGAAGAAGACAACCAACTAGCTACTGCTATGGACCCATAGTCCAAGGATGAACTACTCACGCATCAATCCGGAGGCGGGCATGATGATGTAGAGCCCTCCGGTGATGATTCCCCTCTCCGGCAGGGCGCCGGAGGCGATCTCTCGAATCCCCGAGATGGGATTGGCGGCGGCGGCGTCTCTGGAAGTATTTCCGTATCGTGGCTCTCGGTAATAGGTTTTTCGCGACGGAGGGTATAAGTAGGTGGAAGGGCAGCGTTGGAGGGGGCTCGAGGGGCCCACCCCACAGGCCGGCACGGGCCCCACCCTGGCCGCGCGGCCCTGTGGTGTGTGCGCCTCGTCGCCCCACCTCGTATGCTCTTCGGTCTTCTGGAAGCTTCGTGGAAAAATAAGACCCTGGGCGTTGATTTCGTCCAATTTCGAGAATATTTCCTTTGTAGGATTTCTGAAACCAAAAACAGCAGAAAACAGCAACTGGCGCTTCGGCATCTTGTTAATAGGTTAGTGTCGGAAAATGCATAATAATGATGTAAAGTATGTATAAAACATGTGAGTATTGTCATAAAAGTAGCATGGAACATAATAAATTATAGATACGTTAGAGACGTATCAAGCATCCCCAAGCTTAGTTCCTACTCGCCCTCGAGTAGGTAAACGATAACAACAATAATTTCTGAAGTGACATGCTACCAACATAATCTTGATCAACATTATTGTAAAGCATATGAGATGAATGGAGTGATTCAAAGCAATAGATTGCTATCAAAGAGATAATGACTAAACAACTGAATTATATATCAAAACTTTTCATGAATAGTACTTCAAGACAAGTATCAAAAAGACTTGCATAAGAGCTAACTCATAAAGCAATAGATTCAAAGTAGAAGGCATTGAAGCAACACAAAGGATGATTAAGTTTCAGCAATTGCTTTCAACTTGTAACATGTATATCTCATGGATAATTGTCAACATAGAGTAATATAACAAGTGCAATAAGTAAACATGTAAAAATCAATGAACACAGTTGACACAAGTGTTTGCTTCTAAGATAGAAAGAAGTAGGTAAACTGACTCAACATAAAGTAAAAGAATGGCCCATCGCAGAGGGAAGCATGGATTACTATTTTTGTGCTAGAGCTTTTATTTTGAAAACATAGAAACAATTTTCACAACGGTAGTAATAATTCATATGTGTTATGCATAATACTTCCTACAAGTTGCAAGCCTCATGCATAGAATACCAATAGTGCCCGCACCTTGTCCTAATTAGCTTGGATTTACATGGATTATCATGGCATAACATATGTTTCAACCAAGTGTCACAAAGGGGTACCTCTATGCCGCCTGTACAAAGGTCCAAGGAGATAAATCGCATTTGATTTCTCGTTTTTAATAGATCTCAACTTAGGACATCCATACCGGGACAACATAGAAAACAGATAATGGACTCCTCTTTAATGCATCAGCATTCAACAACAAACAATATTCTCATAAGAGATTGAGGATGAATGTCCAAACTGAAAACTTCCACCATGATACATGGCTTTGGTTAGCGGCCCAATGTTCTTCTCTAACATATGCATACTGAAACCATTTGATCATGATATTACTTCAGACAAGACGAACATGCATAGCAACTCACATGATATTCAACAAAGGTGTAAAAAGTTGATGGCGTCCCAGAAACATGATTACCGCTCAACAAGCAACTTATAAGAACTAAAACACATAGCTACATATTCATCACCACAATAGTTTTTAAGCTATTTTCCCATGAGCTATATATTGAAAAGACAAAGGAATGAAATTTTAAAGGTAGCACTCAAGTAATTTACTTTGGAATGGCAGAAAAATACCACATAGTAAGTAGATATGGTGGACACAAATGGCATGGGTTTTGGCTCAAGGTGTTTGGATGCACGAGAAGCATTTCCTCTCACTACAAGGCTTTGGGCTAGCAAGGTTGTTTGAAGCAAACACAAGTATGAACAGAGTACAGCAAAACTTACACAAGAACATATTGCAAGCATTATAAGACTCTACACTGTCTTCCTTGTTGTTCAAACACTTTTACCAGAAAATATCTAGACCTTAGAGAGACTAATCATGCAAACCAAATTTCAACAAGCTCTACGGTAGTTCTCCACTAATAGATTAAACTACATGATGAAAGAGCTTAAACATGATCTATGAGAGCTCAAAACAATTGCCAAGTATCAAGTTATTCAAAACCATATGAAGCATTTTCTGATTCCAACCAAATAGCAATCAACGAAGCAATTTTCAGCCTTCGCCATGAACATTAAAGCATAACTAAGAACACAAGTGTTCAAATGAAAAAGCGGAGCGTAATATCTCCAATACAAGGATGGTGGGATCCAACTTTATTCAAACCAAAACAAAAACAAAAGCAAACAGACGCTCCAAGTAAAGTACGTAAGATGTGACGGAATAAAAATATAGTTTCACTAGAAGTGACCTGATAAGTTATTGATGAAGAAGGGGATGCCTTGGGCATCCCCAAGCTTAGATGCTTAAGTCTTCTTGTAATATGCAGGGATGAACCACGGGGGCATCCCCAAGATTAGACTTTTCACTCTTCTTTATCATATTGTATCATCCTCTTCTCTTGACCCTTGAAAACTTCCTCCACACCAAACTTAAAGCAAACTCATTAGAGGGTTAGTGAATAATCTAAAATTCACATATTAAGAGGTGACATAATCATTCTTAACACTTATGGACATTGCACAAAGCTACTGAAAGTTAATGGAACAAAGAAATCCATACAACATAGCAAAAGAGGCTATGCGAAATAAAAGGCAGAATCTGTCAAAACAGAACAGTCCCTAAAGACGAATTTTCCAGAGGCACTTAACTTGGTCATACGGAAAAACGCAAAACTAATGAAAGTTGCGTACATATCTGAGGATCACGCACGTAAATTGGCAGATTTTTTTTATTTTTCTACAGAGAGATCTACGCAAATTCGTGACAGACAGCAATTCTGTTTCTGCGCAGTAATCCAAATCTAGTATCAACTTTACCATAGAGACTTTTCTTGGCACAAAAACATGATAAGGAGAGGTTGCTACAGTAGTACCAACTTCCAAGACTCAACAATACAGTAGTAAAATAAAACCATGGGTTATCTCCCAAGAAGTGCTTTTCTTTAACGCCTTTCAGCTAGGCGCAGAAAGTGCAAATCAAGTAACATCAAGAGAAGAAGCATCAACATCATAATTCTTACAAACACAACTTGTTGCAGAGGGTACCTTAGATGCTCCATTATCCAAATTTCCCATGGTGGTGCTAGGGGTTTTATCAATTTTAGGCCTATAATAATTCTTTGGTTTAGGCACTTTAGAGACATACATGAATTTTTGCTCTTTACCCACATAAGCTTTCTCCTTAAACTTAAGGGAAGAAAAAGTTGAACACAAGGTTCCCATAGCTTTTTCAAGTTCACTAATACTATTGGTTTGATTATCATGGATAACACAAGTTTCTAGGACAGCAATTCTTTCATTAATTTCTCCTAGGGATTTATCAAGTTTATCAGTATTATCAAGTAATATTCCCAATTTAGTCTCAACACTTGGAAATTTTTTCTCTATGGCTTCCAACTTTTTCATGACATCCTCAAGAGAGATTTCAATTTTAACTTCATTAACGAGGTGGTGTTCCTACTAGACTCTCAATAATGCAACTAGCTTCTAAAGCAGGAGTACCTAGGAAATTACCTCCCGAAGAGTATCAAGAACATACCTATTCCAACTAGATATACCAACATAAAAGTTCCTAAGAAGGATAATAGTGAAGTGTTTCTTAATGCACCTATGATGAGCATTACTAATTCTGTACCAAGCATCTTTAAAACTTTCCCCACCTTGTTGCTTAAAAGAACGAACTTCAACTTCACGATTACTCATTTTAGCAGTAATAAAAGTAAACTAAGCAAACAGAATAAAGTAAAGACAAGTAACTAATTTTTTTGTGTTTTGATATAGAGCAAGTAAACAAGACAGAAAGTAAAGCAACTACATTTTTGGTGTTTTTGATATAAAGCAAACAACACAGTAAATAAAGTAAAGTAAAGCAAGACAAAAAAAAACAAAGTAAAGAGATTGGATGTGGAAGACTCCGCTTGCAGCGTGTCTTGATCTCCCAGGCAACGGCGCCAGAAATTTAGCTTGATAACGCGTGAAGCACACGTCCGTTGGGAACCCCAAGTGGAAGGTGTGATGCGTATAGAAGCAAGTTTCCCTCAGTATGAAACCAAGGTTTATCGAACCAGTAGGAGTCAAGGGCCATGTGAAGGTTGTTGGTGAAGGAGTGTAGTGCGGCGCAACACCAGTGATTCCGGCGCCAACGTGGAACCTGCACAACACAATCAAAATGCTTTGCCCCAACGTAACAGTGAGGTTGTCAATCTCACCGGCTTGCTGAAAACAAAGGATTAAACATATGGTGTGGAGAATGATGTTCGTTTGCGAAGAACAACAAAGAACAGAGATTGCAGTAGATTGTATTTCTGATCTAAAAGAATGGACCGGGGTCCACAGTTCACTAGTGGTGTCTCTCCAATAAGATAAATAGCATGCTGGGTGAACAAATTACAGGCGGGCAATTGACAAATAAAGATTCAATACATATCATGATGATCACTATGAGATTTAATCAGGGCATTACGACAAAGAACATAGACCACCATCCAGCATGCATCTATGCCTAAATAGTCCACCTTCAGGTTAGCATCCGCACCCCTTCCAGTATTAAGTTCCATACAACAAACAATTGCATTAAGTATGGTGCGTAATGTAATCAACACAAATATCCTTAGACAAAGCATTGATGTTTTATCCCTAGTAGCAACAGCACATCCACAACCTTAGAACTTTCTGTCACTGTTCCAGATTCAATGGAGGCATGAACCCACAATCGAGCATAAATACTCCCTCTTGGAGTTACAAGTATCAACTTGGCCAGAGCCTCTACTAGCAACGGAGAGCATGCAAGAACATAAACAACACATATATGATAGATTGATAATCAACTTGACATAATATTCTATATTCATCGGATCCTACCAAACACAACATGTAGCATTACAAATAGATGATCTTGATCATGTTAGGCAGCTCACAAGATCTAAACATGATAGCACAAGAGGAGAAGACAACCAACTAGCTACTGCTATGGACCCATAGTCCAAGGATGAACTACTCACGCATCAATCCGGAGGCGGGCATGATGATGTAGAGCCCTCCGGTGATGATTCCCCTCTCCGGCGGGGTGCCGGAGGCGATCTCCTGAATCCCCCGAGATGGGATTGGCGGCGGCGGCGGCGTCTCTGGAAGTATTTCCGTATCGTGGCTCTCGGTAATAGGGTTTTCGCGACGGAGGGTATAAGTAGGCGGAAGGGCAGCGTTGGAGGGGGCTCGAGGGGCCCACCCCATAGGCCAGCGCGGGCCCCACCCTGGCCGCGCGGCCCTGTGGTGTGGGTGCCTCGTCGCCCCACCTCGTATGCTCTTCGGTCTTCTAGTAGCTCCGTGGAAAAATAAGACCCTGGGCGTTGATTTCATCCAATTCCGAGAATATTTCCTTTGTAGGATTTCTGAAACCAAAAATAGCAGAAAATAGCAACTGGCGCTTCGGCATCTTGTTAATAGGTTAGTGCCGGAAAATGCATAATAATGATGTAAAGTATGTATAAAACATATGAGTATTGTCATAAAAGTAGCACGGAACATAAGAAATTATAGATACGTTGGATACGTATCAATAGCGCAGCTTCACTACCTACTTGATGCTTGGGATTCCAGTTTACGTCAGCAGCCTCGCGGTCCGAGTCTCCACCCTCGTCCTTATTGCACCTACCGTGGCAAGGTTGGCCACACTTCCTCCACCTGCTGGACGCGGGATCCCAGTTTACGTCCGCAGTTCCAGGATCGTCAGCAGGCTGGCTCTTCAGGATCTTCTGCAGTTGTACTCTCTGATCAGGACATTCTCAGGGGTCTTCGTGGTCTGCTCGCTACTACAGACTCTTCCTCGCCGGGCGCTGCTGGTTCTCGTGGATCGGCTCTTCCGGCACCTGCGCGACCACCACTTTCTACACGAGTCGGTACGTCCCCGTGGTATCCGGATTACGGAGCTTCCTTTCATATGACCTCTGAGTCCTCTATTTTGTCTGCTCTTCGGTCTCTTATTTCTCCTGTCCGTGTTGTCACGGCTGATGGTACCTCTATTCCTGTTTCTAGTAGAGGCACCCTTTCTACTCCCTCTTTCTCTGTCCCTGATGTTTCTCATGTTCCTCGCCTTCAGATGAACCTTTTCTCTGCTAGCAAGCTCACCGATTTTGGTTGTCGCGTCATTCTTGACGCTGAGTCTTGTGCGGTTCAGGATCGTCGCACACAGGCCCTGGTTGGAGCTGGCCCTCGTAGCTGTAAGTCTCCGGGGCTTTGGGAGTTATACTGGCTTCATGTTCCTTCCGCTGCCACTTTATCTGCCAGTTCTCCTCCGGTTGTTGCCTCTGTCACCGGCTCTTTTCAGCAGTGGCATCATCGTCTTGGTCACATTTGTGACTCTCGCCTGTCGTCTTTGGTTCATCGTGGCCTTCTGGGGTCTGTCTCTGGAGATGGGTCGTTACACTGTCAGGGTTGTAGGTTAGGCAAACAGATTCAGCTTCCCTATCTACTAGTGTGTCTGTCTCTCAGCGACCGTTCGATTTAGTCCATTCAGATGTTTGGGGTCCGGCTCCCTTCGCTTCGAAAGGGGGCCATCGATACTATATCTTATTCATTGATGATTTTTCACGGTACACCTGAGTGTTTTTCATGCGCTCTCGCAGTGAGGTGCTCTCTATTTATCAACGTTTTGCGGCCATGGTCCGCACTCAGTATTCCTCACCCATTCGCGTGTTCCGTGCTGATTCTGCTGGTGAGTATATCTCCCAGCACCTTCGTGGTGTCCTTGCTGAGGAGGGCACCCTCGCTCAGTTTTCTTGTCCCAGCGCGCATGCTCAAAATGGCGTCGCCGAGCGTAAGCATCGTCATCTTCTTGAGACCACCCGTGCTATGATGATTGCTTCTTCTCTTTCGCCACATTTCTGGGCTGAGGCTGTCGCTACGTCGGCCCACCTCATTAACATTCAGCCTTCCGCTGCTCTATAGGGTGGCATTCCTCTCGAGCGTCTCTCTGGTGTTTCTCCAGACTACTCGACTCTCCGTTCATTTGGTTGCGTCTGCTATGTCCTTCTGCCTCCTCGCGAACGCACCAAACTGACCACTCAGTCTGTTGAGTGTGTTTTTCTCGGATACAGTGATGAGCATAAGGGCTATCGCTGTTGGGACCCCGCTGGTCGTCGGATGCGCATCTCTCGTGACGTCAGGTTTGATGAGACGCGTCCCTTCTATCCTCGCCCCACCTCGGATGCTTACCCGGTGGATGATATCTCTTTTCTTCTTTTTCCGGATGCACCCCCTGCTGTCCCTCCTCCCGTCCCTCCTACTTCTGATGCGCCCCCTTCGGCGCCATCCTCTTGTTCGTCTAGTCCACCTAGTACTCCTCGTTCTCCGGCTTCGGCTCCTTCCGATGATGTCCCTTCTTCCTCTTCTTCTGATGACTTGTCTTCTGCAGATGAGCTTCCCCCTTCACGGCATGTTCGTCAGCGTCGTGCTCCAGTTCGTTACTCTCCTAGTCAGTATGGTCTCTCTGTCGTTTCCGAGCTGACTTCTTATCGGGATGCCGAGCGTCATCCTGAATGGCAGCTTGCCATGGCTGAGGAGATCGCTGCGCTTGAGCACACTGGCACTTGGGATCTTGTTTCTCCCCCTTCTAGTGTTCGTTCCATCACGTGTAAGTGGGTCTATAAAATTAAGACTCGCTCTGATGGATCTCTTGAGCGCTATAAAGCGTGTCTTGTGGCTCATGGTTTTCAGCAGGAGCACGACCGTGACTATGATGAGACCTTTTTCCCCTGTGGCTCATATGACTACTGTGCATACCCTTCTTGCTGTTGCTTCTGTTCGCCGCTGGTCTGTCTCCCAGCTTGATGTTCAGAATGCTTTTCTTAATGGCGAGTTGAGTGAGGAGGTTTACATGCAGCCTCCTCCTGGGTATTCTGTTCCCGATAGGATGGTTTGTCGTCTTCGACGTTCTCTCTATGGCCTCAAACAGGCCCCTCGTGCCTGGTTTGAGCGCTTCGCCTCTGTGGTGACTGCTGCTGGTTTCTCTCATAGTCTTCATGATCCAGCACTTTTTGTTCACACTTCTCCTCGTGGACGTACTCTTCTTCTTCTCTATGTTGATGACATGATCATTACTGGTGATGATCCTGAGTATATTGCCTTCATCAAGGCTCGTCTTCGTGATCAGTTTCTTATGACTGATCTTGGTCCTCTTCGCTACTTTCTTGGCATTGAGGTTTCCTCCATTTCTGATGGCTTTTCTATCTCTCAGGAAAAGTACATTCAGGATCTTCTTGCTCGTGCTGCTCTTGGGGATGAGCGCACGGTTGATACTCCTAATGCGAGGGCAAAATCTGAATGTTTGTAAAAAAGGTTTACATATATATTGGTCAACATTTGTAAACATAAATAATTTTAGCTGCGGGCATTTTCTTCAACATGCAACATGGACCATTGATTTTGACACATATATTGGTCAACATTTGTAAAAGTACAATACGGAGGGAAAAGTTTATGTGTAATTTAATAATATCAATTTGATTTCCTAGTTTACTGCACACATTCTAGAGGGACATGCATTTATGAAAACATGAATTTGATGTTAGAAATTTCGAGATATATTTGAAGCCACATAGTGGCAATCTTGGTTTTTGGTGCTGAAGGCTATCTCTTAGCATGGTCTTTAGTGATGAAGGTGATCTCTCAGTTAGTAATCATTATACTGTTACGGCAATAGCTTGCATGATCTCAGTAACGCGCAAGGACCAGTCACACTCATGCATTGTAGTTCACGCATTGTAGAATAAAATCAACATTTGAAGAGTGTTGAACTCAATTATGTATGTAATAACATGTTGACCGAGGTAGTTTTATGCATGAAATTCTCACACTGAGCCAATAATAGCTAATGATCTATCTATGTCGGGTTATTCCTTTGGGAAGAAATGGCCCAAATAATTATTGTTTTCGGCTTCAAATCAGATATGTTTTATTGATCTCAAAAAACATATGTTGCATATATATTTGATATTTTTTATAAGAAATTATTTATGAGAAGGTCAAGGTCCAAAATAAAAAAATTGTGAATAAAGTTTAAATACTTATGATCATGTAGTTACACTGCATTTGGCATTGTGATAGCTTATAATGATTTCGCTTGTACAATCTAATTTGTCTTACCAATGTTTCATAAATTCATATCGAATAGTTAAATAATTTCAGCACAACAGAAATCAAGAGCTACAAATTGACACTTAGTTAGAATAAGTACTTCTCGGTGGATTTAGCAAAATCCTTAATAATGTTATTCTAATTATAAAATAACACCTCTACCACCATATATGTCCTTCTAATTTTCTACCCCAGAAATCAAAGTAAGGTGTATCTGACATCATTTAGCAATTCACAATAATACCAAGTCAACACAGCCATTTATAATATTTCTATCACACCGTTTCTGTCTGCTAGTAACCTCCTCTTAACCAATTGTGATTCTGCTTTTTTTTGTTTTGTTGGAAGTGAATTCAATATCTTTGTGATGTCTTTTTTTTTTTGCGTCTGAAGTCCCATAAATACTTCTCGCCTCTTTTCCTTGTGAATATAGGCACTCCAGGACCTTCATCTTTTGCAAAATGAATCTATTGATATGAATAGCCGGCAGATGCTTTGTGTATGTCATATTGTTATACCTCCCGATTTTTTTTGTCATATCTGATAAGGCAATGTATCGTGAAAATAACACATGTATTGTCTCTTCTAAGTAATACTATTTGGTACGACTCTTTGGTTAGTATGCTTATGGTTAGTAGTTAGTACGTATGCAGTTTCTTGGGATCAGGAAATATGCATAAAATATATTTAGGTGGTTAGGACTAAATAAAAAATATATAGGCTCGAGAGAAAAATTTAGCATGAATAATAGAGTTGTAGTATGCGAGAAGACTGATCATATGAACCATGGATTGTTCGATTGTTTGTATTCACGATTAAATAAATAGATGGAATTTAGGTTCATATGGTTACTATGAGCGGTCATTTTTTCATAATGTCAAATAAGCAGGTACTTGCTAATTTAAATCTAATGAAGTCTAGAAGCATGCAGATCAGAGAAAGGGTGAGCTAATCGGGGCAGTAAATCACAAGAGCCATTACATGAAGCTTCTTGGTTCAAGAAAGGGGTTTGCTGGTCCTTCCGAGCCCTCTTGGTGCATCGACTCCTTGTGCGTAAGCTTTCCTGTACTGTTTTGGTGGGAGTTGGAGACTGACCTTTTCTTGGAAGCCGATGGTAGCACATCTGGCTGGTTTTACGTGGTGGTGTCCCCAGAGGTGCCCAAGCTGGAGCTTTGTCGGCTGGGTGGCATGTCCTCGCTGATATTATCTTCGGTAGAGGTCTACAAGAGCAGGATTGCTGGACTTAATAAGTTACTAGAGCCTAGAAGGGTGTTTGCCCTTCAAAGTTTTCTTGGCAGCCACCTTTTTTACTACTATTCTCGTCTTGACTGAGGCTCGGGGGGCAGCTGGCCTTGAAGATCCTTTGCTCTTGGGAGCCGATTTTGGTTAAAATCGGCTAACTCTGCACCACAGTGGTGAATTATTGCAGAAGGAAACCACCGGAGCTGATGAGAGGAGTTTTAAGAGGGGGCCATCACCAGTGGTAGGCTTTGGACCGGTTTGTTAAGGAAACAGAGCATCACAAGGAAAGTTGTGAGTAAATGGTACCTGTTATGCAGATGTATCAGCTTCAACGACAAGTTGTTTCAGCTACGGTCTTAAAGCTTTCCTGGAGGCGTTAATTCAGGAGTTTTGCCGTCAGGTCTAACATCACGATCGGATAATTTAAAGTCCAAGATCTAAGGGTCCCAAGGCTGTGGGCTGGACCTGTTCGATTAAAAATTTGGGATCTGAATTTGAGCAGGGATTGCAAGTTACGGATAACTGGATTGACCTGTCTTGCAATTTATTGTGAAAAACTGATGCATTGCCATCGGCTCATTGAGCATCGACCAAGTTGACAGTCGGCAAAGTTAAGATAAGGGAGAATCGGCTAAATCGATATGAAGGAAATTGGCAAAGTCAAATTGGGGAAATTTCTTCATTGATAATAAGATTTCTTACATAAAAGAGCTGATCGCTCTCAAAAGGAAGAACTAGGGGGATACATTGCCCCATCTACTGCTACTGATCCTATTCTAAGGATCCTATCTACGGGCCGTCGCTGCCCTCGTCATCGCCGTCGCCGCCGCTGTCGGTGCTCTCGGCGGGCTCGTCGTCGCTGCTGCCGCGGCCGCCAGGAGGACCCTCGTTGTCCTCGTCCTCTTCATCAGCGTCGTCGTCGTCGTCGCTGTCGAAATCGCTGAGGTTGCCCGGCCAAGGGCAGAAGCGCTTGGCCGGCGGCTCGTCGGAGGAGGTGTCGTCCTCCTCCTCTTCTTCCTCCTTCACCTCCTCGGAGGAGGTGAAATCGCCCCAGGAGAAGCGATCGTCGTCGCTCTCCTCCTCCGATTCCCCGGCTGCGAGGAAACGGAGGTCGCTCTCCCCGTAGGTCGAGGACTTGTCGTCCTCCGACCAGACGGAGAAGTCATGGCTTGACTCGTCTCCGTCCTCGATGGCGCGGCGAATGCGGGCCGCGTGGGCCTCCATCGGGTCCCACTCCGGCGTCGGCTCCCGGAGGGGGGAGGATTGGACGGAAAGGCTCGACGAAGAAGAGGAGGAAGAAGAGGAAGACATGGTGGCAGAGGAGGGCTTTTGGAGTGCTAATGCGAAGGGGACGAAGACGGGAACTGCAAGAAGTGGCTAAATAAAAGGGGATATAGCAGAGATTTAATGCTTAAGCAGTTTTCGAGGATGTGGTGCCAAAACTGTCAAATCGTGCAGAGAAGTTGAGAAGGCAAGGCGTCATGATGAAGAATACTGCGACGGTTCTGCTCTGCCACGACATGACCCCTCGAAGAAAAAAACAGAGTGGTTTTGAAATTATCATTACCAAAACCAGGGGGGCATGTGTTATCACCGGATTTTGGCCAAATCAGGAGATGGGCCGTAAGTGAAGATGGGCTTGAAGGATACACACGTGGAGCATCTTTGAAGCGGCCTTGCACGAAGAGTTTGGGCTTAATTGCCCGTGTATCTGTAATATAGTAGATCGCATCTTAGTTTAGAATTAAAAGATAGAGTTTGACCCGTGCACGGTTAGGTGCACGCCCGAATTAGAAAGTCCCTTGGACTATAAATATGTATCTAGGGTTATCAGAAAAGGAGGACAATCACGTTCACAACAAACACAAATCAGGCGCATCGCCACCCCTTCTTTCGAGGGTTTCTCCCGGGTAAGCATCATGCTGCCTAGATCGCATCTCGCGATCTAGGCAGCACACGTTTATTCGTTTACCTTGTGCTGCTCGTACTGAAGTGTTGTTGATGGCGAGTAGCACTACTTATCGTAGATGTTTTGGGGCTTGCATAGATGTTTTTCTTACGCATATCTGCTTAGCTATGCCGTCCCTCAATATCTAGCTGCCCTTACACCTATCCAGGTGTAAGGGCAGCGTCTTGCTTGTTCGTTGTTTAGTAGATCCGATCCGTTATGGTTGCTCCTTGATTCTTCAAAGATTGGTTTAATATCCGTATGGTTAGGCCTTGCAAACGGGTTGAACGATCCGGTAGTGCGTTAGGTATGGTTTGTTAGCCCTAAGAGGGATGTTCTGGGAATTGACGTAATGTTGGTTTTTAGGCCTCCTTTAGGGTTAGTTTTCCATTATCTTTCGTGTCTATTAGGCTCAACTACGCGTAGGATGTTCCGATCATACGGTGAAAACCCTAAACTGTCGTAGATTGGTTTAGCTTTATACTGATCAAGCAGGAGCCCCATGTCAGCGTTAACCCGACGTGAACCATGGGCGATCGGCTTTGTGAGCCGATCCACAGGGCAACCTGAGAGCCGATCGGGCTCGTATTTAATGTTTACGTGTCTGCCATGCAGGAACCTTCCTGGCCAGGTATAGGTCAGGTGGCACGCCCTTGCAACCGCTAGGTCGTGTGTCGGAGCATTTGCGGGACGACGTCGAGGGACCAGGGCCCACTGCCGCCTTGGAAGCCTCCCGGCTCTTCGTGTTGCTTAACCACTGCTCGCCGGTGGGTTTTGGCAGGCAACAACAATATATAATATGTGTTTCATCTGGATTTTTTTGCTTTTAAGTTCAATAAGAAACTAATTATAAGTCAGCGAAGTTGCATAACACATTTGTCTTGAACAATATAAGCACTTAGGATCATATACTTAGTCTACATTTGGCACTGTGATAGGTTATAATAATTTTGGGTTAAAATTTAATTATGGCTAACCGATGTCTCATATTTTCATTTTCATGATTATTTTTTACATCAAGTTACAAAAATGATTTCATTGCAATACATCACAATGTAAGAAAAGCGAGCCTTAATTGGAGTAAAATTTTCTCGGTTGACTTTGCCATAGTCTTAATATTTATTATTCTATTTGATCAAACAACATGTCGGCAACCATATGTGTCATTCATATATAATCTAGGACTTCACGTGAACACCATATATCACACTGGGGTGTATCATTTGTATCTGATATTATTTAGATTTTTTGAAAGAATAGCACGTCAACAGTCATCGGTAAATTATATTTCTATCCCACCATGTTTGCCTGCTAGAGACTTCCTCTAACTAACTGTGCTTCCATTTTTTTCCTTTATTAGAGAGAATTCAACATGTCCGTACACATCGCCCTTATTATGCCTATGGAATATTTATTTTTTCTGAAAGATATATGTCCACGGAATATTTCATTTGTCATATTCGATAAGTCAGTGTACCAATAGTAAAGATTTATCGCTTCTAGTAAGTAAGCCTTTTCACAATGGGAGTCTCTTAGCGCGGTATTCTAGGGAATTTTCTTATGTGGCACTATTGATTGGTGTTGAATCCAAACTAAGATACAACTCTTACACGTAACCATATGCAAAATCAAATGATAGGTCAATCACATGCAAACATATAAACAAAATTATTAGATGTAGATACAACTATTAAGATACAATGCATTGGACAGCTTATCTCTTAACATATACCACCATCTAAGATAACGCGCTAACATACAATCCATTGTGAAAGGCCTAATATTGTCTGCTATGACTCTATTGTCCAGGCCAAATAATATGCAGTTTATTCGGATTAGGAAATATGCATAAAAGTAGTCAAGCTGTTAGGATTAAGGAATATTTATAGATTAGAGAAAGAAATTCAGCATGCACGTACAATTGAGTTGAAGTATACAAACCTTTTTCCAGTGTACATGCCTATCTTCTCCTTCAGAATACATGTTCAGTCGTTCAATCTAGTAAGCCAACATGTTCAACAAAATAATGTCCTCTTTCCTAATTAGAATCTGGCTGGCACGGCTCTAAGTTTGATTAAGATTCAAAAATACCTGGCACAACTTTTGAGTCGCTGAAGATCAAGGAAACATACCCCGATAGTGCATATGTTTGCTTGAGACGGAACATATGTACCCCCTTCGTCCATAAAATAATGTTCTAACTTGGCAAAATTTGGATGTATGTATATAGTAAATTGGGTCTAGATACATTTAAATTTAGATAAATTTGAGACATTATTTTATGGATGGAAGAAGTATGAAATATGAAATTACCCATAGAAGAAAATCGTGCACCTCCGATTGAGAGTTTAACAGGAAGCTAATGTCACCATCTACGCCTGTAAAACAATTCTTCCCTTCAAAACAAAATAGGCATCATACCTTAGGATTGGAAAAAATGAAGACGGCTAGTAGCATTTATCCAGCTACTTGCGGTGATTCATTGAAGCGCACGTCCAACTCTTGATCTTACTGCACCCATGATGAAACCTCACAATGGCCATCGTGTCCTCCTCAACAATTCCAGTGCTTGGAACACCTACACGGATGTCAAGAGTTAATTAAGTAACCTAGGTCCAATTTTGATAAATCGCGGGTGCCCAAAACACCTGTGACGCGTGCGACATGTGCGCGAAAAGTACTTTAGCAGATGTAGAGGTTCTCGAACTGCGAAACCAAAAGTCACGATAGAATGGTTTCTACCCGGACCACGAATCCGGAAAGCGCTGGTTTGATCCCAGCTCGTGAGAAGGGTGGTATGCTAGCAGAAAATAGAAAAGGCTAAAGAGAAGGGTATTTTCTGGGAGTACGTGGCAACCGGCTCAAGACTTTAGTTGATCAATCATGCATCATTTTAATGAAAAGCTTGCTGTCAACGGTAAGAGGATCCAGCCCTATAAAAGGATGGAGATTGCACACATGTAGAGAGAAAGCTGCTTACATACCTCCAGACCGTCATGGCATGATTTTGCTGATACAGTTGGATGAAGGATCTCTCACAAGATGCCTGCGTATCTTCATCATATCAATCCGCTTCCGCTGTGGCTCTAGGTTAGAAGATCCAAGTTTGGTCATACACTGAGTTTTCATTCACTTACACCTGAATTTTTTCTAAGCCTTAGACGGCTAAGCTTAGGGCGTCTATATATGATTCCAAAGGATTTTTCACAGAGAAAATACGCCTTACCTTATAGCCCGGACATTATCTTAACCGGTGTTGAATTATGATCTGAAAACTGCTTCCTGATCTTTGTTTGTAGCTTCATGGCCTATTTTTGAGTGGCTGCGAGAGAATTTTGAAGGCATCTGGGCGATTTGAATAATGATCACCTAGGTAAACATGGAAATTAAATTACAAAATGACTAAGGCTTTGAAAAAAAGAAAATTACACTTGTATGTATATAGTAAATTGGGTCTAGATACATTTAAATTTAGATAAATTTGAGACATTGTTTTATGGATGGAAGAAGTATTAAATATGAAATTACCCATAGAAGAAAATCGTGCACCTCCGGTTGAGAGTTTAACAGGAAGCTAAGGTCACCATCTACGCCGGTAAAACAATTCTTCCCTTCAAAACAAAAAAGGCATCATACCTTAGGATTGGAAAAAATGAAGACGGCTAGTAGCATTTATCCAGCTACTTGCGGTGATTCATTGAAGCGCACGCCCAACTCTTGATCTTACTGCACCCATGATGAAACCTCACAATGGCCATCGTGTCCTCCTCAGCAATTCCAGTGGTTGGAACACCTACACGGATGTCAAGAGTTAATTAAGTAACCTGTGTAGTATATGTCTTTTAATGACAGATCCAAGTTTGGTCATAGACTGAGTTTTCATTCACTTACACCTGAATTTTTTCTAAGCCTTAGACGGCTAAGCTTAGGGCGTCTATATATGATTCCAAAGGATTTTTCACAGAGAAAATACGCCATACCTTATAGCCCGGACGTTATCTTAACCGGTGTTGAATTATGATCTGAAAACTGCTTCCTGATCTTTGTTTGTAGCTTCATGGCCTATTTTTGAGTGGCTGCGAGAGAATTTTGAAGGCATCTGGGCAATTTGAATAATGATCACCTAGGTAAACATGGAAATTAAATTACAAAATGACTAAGGCTTTGAAAAAAAAGAAAATTACACTCGAGTATAATAAATTAAAAATTATGTTTTTACCTATGTGTAACTTTTTAATAAGAGATCCAATACTTTTGGCAACATCATGGTCCTCTTCTTTACCACGCTTCCAAAAATGAAAACTACCTCTAGGCGATGAAAGAAATATTAAAAAAAAAACATGGTAAAGAAGATGACTGTGATATAAATGTACATATAAGCACCTACATGAAAGTTTCCAAGGCAATTACATTCCAAAATGAGTCACGCTTCCAAAAATGAAAATTAACTCTAGGATGAAAGAAATATTAAAAAAACATGGTAAAAAAGAGGATCATGATATACATGTACAGATAAGCATGAATGAAATTTGACTCAAACTTGCATACCAAATTATCAATAGCATAGCAAACGAAGTAGAAGATGGCGACTATTTAGTGATTTTGATAATAATAGAAACTTAAAATGGACCACCAAAATCATTCGTATCAATGTAACGCTGGGTCTAGGGAAACACCTAGTTCCAAAGAGATACAGAATCTAAAAAGGAGTCAGAGATTACAAAGTTCAGAAATATGAACATTACGTTGCCTTCTTTTATTGCGCCTCACCGTTGGGTCATGCATATATAATAGAGTTCTATATTGCAATGTGAAGAAACATACCGTCGCATTCAAAGGAAATCTCACCTGGTATTACCTGGCTTGGGGATGTAAGCATGTTTAAATTCAATGGACCCATCCATCTTGCATGGATGCATGGCCGCATGTTATATTCTGGCTGCGTGCATTAAATTAGCATCACCAGTGGAGCATATTTGTATTCACTAAGCGCGTTTCACAAAATTAATAGATCCAACAGTATTGCATAGCAGTACCAAAAGTGATCGATCAAGCCGGCCTGCGGCTGGTCGGCCATCAACCACATGCCCATGGGCGTGGATTGGCGCAACATTAGACACAATTCCTCCGTCCATCCACCATCTCAATCCCATCTACATGCAAGGAGAGCAAAACAAAAGGAAACAAAATCGATCTAACAGAGGCTAGGGAAAGATCAATCACACCATAAACGGAATAAAAAACAATAGCCAAGAGAAGGAGAGCCGACGGACGGCGACGGGATATACCTTCCAATCGAATCAAATCACTGAGACGAATCTGGATTCCAGGCATGTAGACCGGTAGTCTATTGGCCTAACCGCTCGGCAAGGAAACAAACTGTGGCCAGATGTACCTTCAATCGGAGGAATCCATGATGCATCTATGCCTGCACCAGATAGAGATAGAGGAAGGACATGAGACTGGGACCATGGAGACGTGCAGGTAGCGATGCAATGGCATGCTGATCTTCGAAGATGTCTACGCTAGGGCATTAAAGAATATGCTTTTTTTTTAATCGAGGATGCGCTGAAGACTACACATTGTGGAGAAAAAAAAAGGAAAAAGGTAACGGTGAGAGACATGTATAATGGCAATGGTGGGTAATTTTTTAACTTAAATCTAATCTAATGGCTAGAAATTTTTTTGTCTATCATTAAATGGCCAGATGTTTCTGATTTTTGTGGGATTTTCTAGTGATTTCTCTATTTTCTGGTGAGCCCGTAATTTACTTTTAATATATAATAGATGTTAAGCTTCGTCCTACTGATGGTGATCCTCTTCCTGATCCCACCCGTTTTCGCCATCTTGTTGGGAGTCTTGTTTATCTTGTTGTCACTCGTCCTGATATTTCTTATCCTGTTCATATTTTGAGTCAGTTTGTCTCAGCTCCTACCACTGTTCACTATAGTCATCTCCTCCGTGTTCTTCGTTACCTTCGTGGCACGATCACTCGTCGCCTTTTCTTTCCCCGTTCCAGCTCTCTCCAGCTCCAGTGCTATTCGGATGCTACGTGGGCGAGTGATCCTACGGATCGTCGTTCACTTTCTGCTTACTGTGTGTTTCTTGGTGGTTCGCTTGTTTCTTGGAAGACGAAGAAACAGGTCGCAGTTTCCCGTTCGAGTGTTAAGGCTGAGTTGCGGGCTATCGCTTTGTTGATTGCTGAGGTGACTTGGTTACGGTGGTTGCTTGCAGATTTTGAGGTCTCTGTTATGACACCCACTCCACTTTTGTCTGACAGTACAGGTGCTATCAGTATTGCACGTGATCCGGTCAAGCATGAGCTGACCAAGCATATTGGTGTTGATGCTTTTTACACACGTGCTCAGGTACATGATGATGTTGTTGCGGTCCATTATGTGCCTTCAGATTTGGAGTTGGCAGATTTCTTTACGAAGGCACAGACTCGAGCGCAGAATGATTTCTTACTCTCCAAACTCAGTGTTATGGATCCACCATGAGTTTGAGGGGGTGTTAGATGTATATATCTGTATATTGTAGTTTCTCCCTATGTTAGGGGGCTTTCTGCATATGTGCACCTGTACATGTACTATATATTGTGGCCTTTGGCCCCTGATAATACAACAAGCATATTTCCCTAACAAATGCCACCTGATACATTGTTGTACAAGTTGTAACCAGTTGAACACTTACAGTTGAATTAGTACACTAATTAAACTACAGTGACACACGGTAAACCGGCAGAGTAATCTGCTTGGTAAGCTAATTCGTCTCAACTTGCTAGTAAATACATTTTTTCGCAGTGTGCACAACTCCACGGCACATATTGGATTTAGTAGGACACACGTATTGATATGTACATCCAGCGTATTCATATGTACATGCAGCGTTGAAGCATCCTTTTTTTTTGTTTGGTACTAGCCAGTAAGCTGAAGAGAAGACTCGTCTTTTAAAATTGAGGGATTTGAGAAAAGGCGATCGTCTTTTTCATTTTCTTCTAGCGATCCAATGATCGACGAGTGTGTGATGATCTGCGATCTATTGGTGTCCATCAACTCATCAAAACGAACGTATCGCTATTGATTTGTTGGTGCAAACAAAACAAGCCGCAAATGTTATTGTTGAGGGATTTGAGGAAAGGCAATAGGAATTCTGCGCAGGCAGGGACCAGCGGGCCAGGTTTGGTTGCTGCGAAGGCGGATCATGCAACACCGCTTAGGTTTTCTTTTGACTTTTCCCCGCACCGACGGAGAGTTGATCACAATTGGCACGGGGCGAAGTTTAAGGCAAGCCTAGTCTTTTTCTTCTTACAATTGTTTATGGTCAGATGGGCAGGCCAGCCTCTGTCATGAAATATTGATGATGCCATTTGAGAAATTCTTGTGGAAATAGCAAGTAATTGAACGCTTTTAAAATTATCATTACATATGATAAATCGGTAAATTGAGCTGCTTTCCCCAAAGCTAATTTTCATCTTGCCAATGAAAGCATATAGTATATTTCTTTTCACGGTGTGCACAATTCCGCGGTGCATGTTGGATTTTTGTGACTATGTCTCTGGTTACTTCTTCCTTACGATGAGGTTCCTAATTACTTATTGGGTTGAAGTTTTGGACTATTGGATTTTGCCTAGTATGTTGAGATATTCTTTTTTCTATTTGACTCAAGTATAATGACTCGAAGTTTAGATTCTTGTAGAAGCTACCCGTCAAGCTAGCTTGTGCACGTACTAGTATAAAGACACAACTCACCTGGCAACCTATCTCATCACCTCACACAGACATACACATACTTATTTCCTTAAGTTTGTAACAAGTCATGGCCCAGATGCCGTACTCACCGAAGCAGCTAGCTGCAGTGCTGCTCTTAGCTCTCGCATCCGTCATGATTGTCACCGCCCAGGACACGGTGCAGGAAATCCTGGACGCCCACAACATGGTGCGCGCCAACGTCGGCGTGCCACCGGTGGTGTGGGATGTTACAGTGGCAACGTACGCGGATGCGTTCGCGACGAAACGCATCGCCGACTGCCTTCCTGAATTTTCTCCAGTGGGCCACCCATACGGAGAGAACGTCTTCGTGGGCACCGGTTCCGAATGGAATATGTTGGATGCCGTGAATTGGTGGGTGGCGCAGAAGCAGTACTACGACCACGCCACAAACACCTGCTCCGCGCCTTCCGGTCAGTCGTGTGATGCATACAAACAGGTGGTGTGGAGGGACACAAAGGCCATAGGCTGCCAAGGTGTCACATGTGATGGCAACGCTGGCGTGTATATCATATGCGACTACAGCCCGCCGGGTAACGTGGTGGGGCAGACTCCATATTAGGCTACATACATAGCATGCATGTGCTACACATGCATGTACGCTAGTGGTGTGCCGCACAAATAAATACTAAGGGACACTCCTGCTGATCGGCTAACCGTGAATTCACTAAATTCTCGGTCAACTGGTGACATGTTCAGCGGGTTGAATCCCTCGTCCCTTTCACTCTTCTATGGTTTTGGAATTTGATTGTTTTTTGTATTTTCCCTATAACTTGTGGCTTGGTTTGTACTTGTTTGTATTTCAACTTGTTATTGTGATTGGATCTGAGATTGGACAAGGATGGATTTCTAACTTAGTTGGCATGGAGGAAACCCAACAAAAAGGTAGATCGATATAACAGCTGTAAGAGTACATTACTAACTTGTCTTATGAACAAAACAAAAAATAACTAAAATCAAATATTAAACCAAATTCATCTTCTTCCCCAAGTACAATATAGGCTCTTCCCCTCTCTCTTCTTCTGCCGACTCTACCTGATCTTCGAGCTCAGGGTGATAACATTTATGCCTCGTGATGACAACATCCCACTTGAGCTATTGTTATATAATTAGCAAAATTTTGAAAAAAAAATACATTTTTACAGTGTGCACAATCAAACCTACGCACGTATCCATATGTGTGCACCCTTGTTTTTCTTTGGTCCCTGCCGAGCCCATCCATGATACTAGGGAAGACTCATCAGAACAAATCGTCTTTTTAAATTTGAGAAAAGACGATCGTCTCAACCTTTCAATAAATACACTATTTTTCCTACCATTTCAACCATTTCACAAAAAATGTTCGATTTTTAAACTACATCTCCTGTTATATTTTCACAAAGATGAGGTCTCCAGTTTCTGCTAGGGTGGAACTTTTCAACTGTTGGAATTTGCTTAGTAGGTATGTCTAGATAATATTTTTTTTCAAGTTGAATCAAGTATAATAGCTCCAAGCCTAGTCATTTGAGCCATTATTGTACAACAAGCAAACAGTTAAAAAAGTGCTCGCTCTTGAATCGGTGCACTGAACTACCATGACATACGATGAATCGGCAGAGTAATCTGCTAGGTAAGCTAATTTGTTTCAACCTACCAATAAATACACTGTTTTTCCTACCATTTACACAACTCCACCAAATATGTTAAAGAATTTAACTACGTCTCCGGTTAGATTTTCCCAACAATGAGGTCTCCAAGTGATCGGATTTTTGAACTACGTCCAGAAAATATTTGTTTCCAAGTTGAATCAAGTATCATAAGTCTAAGCATAGCTACCTAGAAGATAACAGGACCTGGCTAAGCAAGCAACGCAGGAAGCTTATATTTTATATTGCTTTTTTTCCTGCGCCGAACAGTTTAACTTAATTGGCAGAAGACAAGTTTAAAGGAAGTCAAGTCATCTGTAGTGTAAAGTGCAACTTTTAGCTTTTCTTTTTCTTCTTACACACGGTAATCATATGACATTTTCATGATGCCTCGTGATGACATTTTGATGATGCCACCTGAGACATTGTTGTACAAGTTGTAACCAATGGAATGCTCATAGTTGAATTAGCTCAGTACTTAAACTACCGTGACACACGGCAAAATCGGCAGAGTAATAATTTGGGTAAGCTAATTCGTCTCAACTTGCTATTAAATACAGTTTTTCGCAGCTTGCACAACTCCACAGCACATATTGGATTTAGTAGGACCTGGCTAAGCAAGCCACGGAGGCAGCAGACACATCTGCTTGTTTTTTGTTTGGTACTAGCCAGTAAATTGAAGAGAAGACTCATAAAAAATAAACGTCCTTTGCAAATTGAAGGATTTGAGAAAAGGCGGCCATCTTTTTTCATTTTCTTCTAGCAATCCAGTGATCGACGAGTGCGTGATGATCTGCGATCTATTGGTGCCCATCAACTCATCAAAATGAACGTACAGCTAATGATTTGTTTGTGCAAACAAAACAAGCCGTAAATGTTCTTCTTGAGGGATTTGATCAGGAAAGGCAATAGGAATTCTGTGCGAGTAGGGACCAGCGGGCCGGGTTTGGTTGCTGGGAAGGCGGATCATCCAATCCCGCTTAGATTTTCTTTTTTACTTTTCCCTGCACCGACGGACAGTTGACCGCAATTGGCACGAGGCAATGTTTAAGGCAAGCCTAATCTTTTTCTTCTTGAGAAAAGACAATCGTCTCAACCTGTCAATAAATACACTATTTTTCCTACCATTTCAACAATTCCACCAAAAATGTTGGATTTTTTTAACTATGTCTCCTGTTATATTTTCTCAAAGATGAGGTCTCCAGTTTCTGCTAGGGTGGAACTTATCAATTGTTGGAATTCGTCTAGTAGGTATGTCTAGATAATATATTTTTTCAAGCTGAATCAAGTATAATAACTCCAAGCCTAGTCATTTGAGCCATTATTGTACAACTAGCAAACAGTTGAAAAAAATACCCGCTGTTGAATCGGTGGAATGAACTACCATGACATACTATGAATCGGCAGAGTAATCTGCTTGGTAAGCTAATTTGTGTCAACCTGCCAATAAATACACTATTTTTTCTACAATTTGCACAACTCCACGAAATATGTTAGATTTTTTTAACTACGTCTCCGGTTACATTTTCCCAATGATGAGGTCCCCACCAGTTAGTGATCATATTTTTTAACTACGTGCAGATAATAATTTTTCCTAGTTGAGTCAACTATAATAAGTTTAAGCATAGCTACAGAGAAGATAACATGACCTGGCTAAGCAAGCAAGTAGGAATTACACACACATATTCATATGTACATGCATGCATGCAGCGACCGAGCCCGCCCATGATACGAGCGAAGACTCATCAGAACGAAACGTATTTTTCAAATTGAGTGATTTGAGAAAATCCAATAGTTTCTTTTCATTTTATTCTAAGGATCCAGTGATCGACGAATGCATGCGAAACTGCGATAGGAAGTCTGAACGTTCACGAATCACAGAATAGGCTGTTTTCATAGGAAAGAACAAATACTATCAATTACTTAGCAAGGTGGGATCGACTAAGGCTAGCCATAGTGCTAGTATCATAAGGAGTATCATGCATGCCACCTTGGTAAAAATCTGATGTGGCACTATAATTAATGAAGAGAGATATGCTAGTGTTATCATAATATGATACTGTATCATAGCATGTGAAACTAGATAATTTAATGTCAAACACATCCTATACACACAATTGCATTGAGATTCTACAAATAATTAAATATCATGAAATTATGATACTACTAGATGATACTAACCACTATAAGGTAGTACAATAGACTAGTATCATATGGATGATACCACTATATGATATATGATACTTTGCCCTATGGCCAGCCTAATCACACGGTCTGTTGTGCTTCTCTTGCGGTGGAAAACCAAAAGGCAGCTATCTGTGTCCAATATTTTATTCCTCACGTCGTAGGTACCAATGGGGTTTATCGTCAGCTGGACAGGCTAATGCCTCGTCATGAAATTTTGAGGATGCCATTTGAGCCATTCTTATACAAGTAGCAATAGTTGAATGGTTAACAAATGGAGCCGCTGAATAAGTGTACTAAACTATCATTATACATGATCTGGGCTGTCCGACATGCTGTTTCTCATCCTGCTAATAAAAGCATACATTTTTTTCGGCATTTGCAAAATTCCACAACACATGTTAGACTTTTGTAACTACGTCTCGGGTTACTTTTTCCTAACAATGAGGTCCCAAATTTAGTTATTGGGTTGAATTTCTGGACTAGTGGATTTTTTCCAGTACGTCGAGATATTCTTTTTTCTATTTGACTCAAGTATAACCACTCCAAGCTTGAGACATTTGGAAGATGCCTCGTGATGACATTTTGATGATGCGGCTTAGATTTTATTTTTCCCTTTTCCTGCGCCGACAGTTTAACTTAGTTGGCACAAGACAACTTTAAGGGAAGCCAAGTCATGTATAGTGTAAAGTAGAACTTGTAACTTGTCTTTTTCTTCTTACACTTCTTTACACGGTAATTGCACTTTGATGATGCCTCGTGATGACATTTTGATGATGCCTCACTTGAGACATTGTGGTACAAGTTGGAACTCTCTGAATGCTCACCGTTGAATTAATGCACTAATTAAACTACCGTGACACACAGTAAATCGGCAGATAATCTCATGGGTAAGCTAATTCATCTCAACATGCCAATAAATAGATTTTTTTCCACAGTTTGCACAACTCCACGGCACATATTGGATTTAGTAGGACCTGGCTAAGCAAGTCACGGAGGCAGCACACACACGTATTCATATGTACGTGCAGCATTGAAGCATCCTTGCTTTTGTTTGGTACTAGCCAGTAAACCGAAGAGAAGACTCATAAAAAACAAACGTCTTTTTCAACTTGAGGGATATGAGAAAAGGCGATAATCTTTTTCATTTTCTTCTAGCGATCCAGTGATCGACGAGTGCGTGATGATCTGCAATCTATTGGAACCCAGCAACTCATCAAAACGAACTTATTGCTAATGATTTGTTTGTGCAAACAAAAAAAGCCGCAGATGTTCTTGTTGAGGGATTTGAGGAAAGGTAGTAGGCTGACTTTAACCAAATCCTATCAATTAATTAGCAAGGGTGGAGATTAATGACACGGTCTATTATGCTTCCCTTGGAACCAGCGGGGTTTGCTTCCAGCGCAGGTGGATCATCTAACCCCACTTAGATTTTCTTTTGCTTTATAGTGCATCGAACGACAGTTGACCTCAATTGGGACGAGGCAAAGTTTAAGGCACACCTAGTCTTTTTCTTCTTACACTTGTTTATGATCAGCTGGGCAGGCCAGCCTTGGTCAATAAAATTGTGATGATGCCATTTGAGCAATTCTTGTGGAAGTAGCAAATAGTTGAATGCTTGTACTAAATTATCATTACATATGATGATTGTCAGACTAATCTGCTTTCTTGGGAACTAATTCCCATCTTTCCAATAAAAAATGTATATTTCTTTTTCTCAGTGTTTCCACAATGCATGTTGGATTTTGTAACTACGTCTCAGGTTACTTTTTCCTAACGATGAGGTCCCTGATTACTTATTGCGTTGAACTTCTAAACTATTGGATTTTGTCTAGTATGTTGAGATGTTCTTTTCTCTAATTGACTCAAGTATAATGACTTCAAGCTTAGCGTCTTATAGAAGCTACCCATCGAGCTACCTTGTGCACTAGTATAAATAGATAACTCACCGTTGCAGCCCTTCTCATCACCACACACACATACACATACTTATTTTCTTGAGTTTGTAGGAAGTCATGGCTGAGATGAAGTACTCACCGAAGCAGCTAGTTGCAGTGCTGCTCTTAGCTCTCGCGTCCGCCATGATCGTCACCGCCCAGAACACAGTGCAGGATATGCTGGACGCCCACAACACGGTCCGCGCCAGCGTCGGCGTGCCACCAGTGGTGTGGGATGAAACGGTGGCGACATACGCGGATGCGTTCGCGGAGAAACGCCGCGCCGACTGCCTTTATGAATTCTCTCCATTGGGACGCCCATACGGAGAGAACGTCTTCGTGGGCACTGGTTCCGAATGGAATTATGTGGACGCCCTGAACTGGTGGGTTGCGGAGAAGCAGTACTACGACCACGCCACCAACACCTGCTCTGCGCCTTCCGGTCAGTCGTGCGATGCATACAAGCAGGTGGTGTGGAGGGACACAACAGCCATAGGCTGCCAAGGGCTCGTCTGCGATGGCAACGCTGGCGTGTATGTCATATGCGACTACAGCCCGCCGGGCAACGTGGTGGGGCAGACTCCATATTAGACAATGCACAAGGCATGCATGTGGTTAACCATGCATGTACTTGCGCTAGCAGCGTGTTGCATAAATAAATAACTAAGGGACACTGATAGGGTTCGGCAGACCAGGAATTCACATAATTCTTAGTCGAATGATGGCACCCATAGTTTGTGTTTGTGTGGTCCGAATCCCTCCTCCCTTTCACGCAAGCTTTGATTGTGTTTGTATTTTCCTATAACATGTAACTGGGTTTGTATTTTAAGCTTGTTATCGTGATTGTTTTTGTTTGTATTTAAGTTGAAAGAGTACATCACTAACTTGGCTTATACGTTTATGATCGGTACAAAACAAAACAAAAAGAGCAAAAATCATATAGCAAACTAGACGCCCCTTCTATCCCAGGTAGAATGTAGGCTCTTCCAATATCTGTCTTCTTCCTCCATCTCTCCCCGACCTAGACCTCTGATGGTACGAAATAAATAATAGGGATATGTGTAGAACGACAGAGAGGAAGAGAGATTGATAGAATATGATGGATGTATTATTGAGCCTCATGGCGAGTATATATAGTGGTACAAAACTTGGAGGCTAAGATATCTCTCCTAGAGATAAGGTAGGAGACGGATTGAAAATCCTAAACTACCAAATACATGCACACGGAATATATCTCTAACATCCCATGCAGTCTTAGCGGTATCCGTCGTGAATAACTAGAGCATCGTTGACGGTCATACTGGAGAGAAACCGAGGTAGAACCAGTGGGCTGACATCCCCCTACAGTAGCAGCGGGAGCGTCGTGGTCGGTGTCGCGGCGCGGATGCTTTGACTGTAGAAGAAGCTGATGAGTGCTCATGCGAGGTGGTAGCCGTCCTTGTGCCGATGTCGAGGGAGGCGAGAGCACAGGGCAGTGCCGAGGTCGAGGTAGCCGTGCGAGGAGATGCCATGATCGATGTCGTGGTCAGGGATGCTGTAACATCCCAAATTTTAAAACAAATAAGAAAATGAATTTTCCTTTTTCCAAATTTTGGAGTCAACAAAAACTTTAATTAAAGTAATTTATGTGCATAGTGCTCATACCTAAATGTTGTGATCCTTGCCATGATTGTTTGTTTGTGGTATTGAACATGCTTCAAAACCCTAAACCCTACCCTTTTCAAAACCCAAGAGGAACAAATAAGAAGAAAACAAAATATTAGGGTGAGGCATATGTGAGCAAATGGCCATACTTCCAATATTGGCCTATGTCATATCTACTTTACCCAAATGGCTTTTGACCTTTAACAAACTTAACCAAATACTAAAGGAACCCAAAAGAACACAATTTGGATCAAAGAGAAACCAAAATAAAAGAAAAAGAAAATAAAAATAGTATCACATATGAGGCTATGACCATATTTGCAAATCTTTAATCTAGGCCATTTTACTTTGTGCCAATGGTTTGGAAACATAACTAAACACTAAATAGCACCTTTTGGATCAAGGAAACACAAATCAAATCAAAAGAAATAGCAAAATTCACTCACATATGATAATGGTCAATTTTGACATTTACATCAGGGTACCCACTTTGAGCCTCTGTATTAAGAGGTTTCTAAACCAAACTCTCCCAACTCTTTGCACCTCATCCAAGACCTCATCAAGTTGAACACTTTTGATGTTGACCACTTTGACTAGTTCTTTTTCTATTGCTTAATTTAATCAAGCCAAGATGCAACATCCAATCAGATTCAAGATCATATCCCATTTGGATTTTTCCAAATCAACACCATTTGCCCACCACCACCACCAACATTTGCCAAATAATATTTGAATCACT
Organism: Lolium rigidum; assembly: GCF_022539505.1. Taxonomy (NCBI): domain Eukaryota; kingdom Viridiplantae; phylum Streptophyta; class Magnoliopsida; order Poales; family Poaceae; genus Lolium; species Lolium rigidum. The sequence continues at coordinate 48,863,449 of NC_061511.1, forward strand.
TCCACCAAAAAGTTTGGCAAAATTCAAAATTAAAATTGTTGCGGCCATTGTGTCGAACACTTGGTGGGCACAAACCTGCCAACCCTAGACACTCTAATACCCAGCATATTTTAGACTAAACCCTCACCTCTCTGGTCAACAACAACTCACTCTTGCACCCAGTGAACTTTGCTAAGCGCCAGAGACAAAGATATGGCATGATCTCATCAAGGACAAGACCATGCCGTGGTGGTCATGCCCCTCTCCATGCCATCCTCTCCACCTCTCACCTCAGCCATGCATCAGCATATCCTCGCGCTTCTCCACACTCTGCTGAGCAAGCTAGACATCATCCCTGGCCGAGGAGAGCATGACCTGACCCAGAACATGACATGCCCAGATGCGCCTAGACACGCCAGGACACGCCCAGACTATTGGAGATATGCCCAAGAAACAATAATAAAGTGGTTATTATATATCTTTGTGTTTATGATAAATGTTTATATACCATGCTATAATTTTATTAACCGAAACATTGATACATGTGTGTTATGTAAACAACAAGGAGTCCCTAGTAAGCCCCTTGTATAACTAGCTTGTTGATTAATAGATGATCATAGTTTCATGATCATGAACATTGGATGTTATTAATAACAAGGTTATGTCATTATGTGATTGATGTAATGGACACACCCAATTAAGCGTAGCATAAGATCACGTCATTAAGTTCATTTGCTATAAGCTTTCGATACATAGTTACCTAGTCCTTCGACCATGAGATAATGTAAATCACTTATGCCGGAAGGGTACTTTGATTACATCAAACGCCACTGCGTAAATGGGTGGTTATAAAGGTGGGATTAGGTATTCGGAAAGTATGAGTTGAGGCATATGGATCAACAGTGAAATTTGTCCATCCCAATGACGGATAGATATACTCTGGGCCCTCTCGGTGGAATGTCGTCTAATTAGCTTGCAAGCATATGAATGGTTCATAAGAGATGACATACCACGGTATGAGTAAAGAGTACTTGTCGGAGATGAGGTTGAACAAGGTATAGAGATACCGATGATCAAACCTCGGACAAGTAAAATATCGCGTGACAAAGGGAATCGGTATCGTATGTAAATGGTTCATTCGATCACTAAGTATGTGGGAGCCATTATGGATCTCCAGATCCCGCTATTGGTTATTGGTCGGAGAGAAGTCTCAACCATGTCTGCATAGTTCGCGAACCGTAGGGTGACACACTGAAGGTTTGATGTCGTTTAAGTAGATATGGAATTTGGAATGGAGTTCGAAGTTTTGTTCGGAGTCTCGGATGAGATCTAGGACATCACGAGGAGGTCCGGAATGGTCCGGAGAATAAGATTCATATATAGGAAGTCATTTTCTAAGTTTGGAAATGATCCGGTGCATTTATGGAAGGTTCTAGAAGGTTCTAGAAAAGTCCAGAAGAAATCAACATGGAAGGTGGAGTCCCAGGTGGACTCCACCTAGCATGGCCGGCCAACCCTAAGGGGAGGAGTCCCAAGTGGACTCCACCATGGTGGCCGGCCACCCCCCCAAGGAAAGGTGGGAGTCCCACCTTGAGTAGGAGTCCCATCTTGAGTAGGTTTCGTCCTTATGGCAAGTTTTGGTTTCGGGTCTTATTCGAAGACTTGTAGTCTAACTCTTGGGGGTTTCCACCTATAAAAAGAGGGGCAAGGGGAGGGGGCCGGCCACTAAAGCCACCACCTTGGCCGCACCCCTTGAGGCCGGCGCCCAAGCCCCCCTCTCCCCAAACCCCAGCCTCTCATCCTCCACATAATACTCCCGCAGCGCATAGGCGAAGCCCTGCCGGAGTTCTCCATCACCACCGCCACCACGCCGTCGTGCTGCCGGGATTCCGAGGAGGATCTACTACTTCTTCTGCCCGCTGGAACGGGGAGAAGGACGTCATCATTGATGCGCGTAGATGTACACGTCCGTTGGGAACCCCAAGAGGAAGGTATGATGCGCACAGTGGCAAGTTTCCCTCAGTAAGAAACCAAGGTTTAATCGGACCAGTAGGAGTCAAGAAGCACGTTGAAGGTTGATGGTGGCGAAATGTGATGCGGCGCAACACCGGGGATTCCGGCGCCAACGTGGAACCTGCACAACACAACCAAAGTACTTTGCCCCAACGAAACGAGTGAGGTTGTCAATCTCACCGGCTTGCTGTAACAAAGGATTAACCGTATTGTGTGGAAGATGATTGTTTGCAAGAAAACGGTAAACAAGTATTGCGGTAGATTGTATGCGATGTAAAGAATAGGACCGGGGTCCACAGTTCACTAGAGGTGTCTCTCCCATAAGATAAAAGCATGTTGGGTGAACAAATTACAGTCGGGCAATTGACAAATAGAAAAGGGCATAACAATGCATATACATGATATGATAAATATAGTGAGATTTAATCCGGGCATTACGACAAAGTACATAGACCGCCATCCAACTGCATCTATGCCTAAAAAGTCCACCTTTAGGTTATCATCCGAACCCCTTTCAGTATTAAGTTGCAAAGCAACAGACAATTGCATTAAGTATGGTGCGTAATGTAATCGACAACTACATCCTTAGACATAGAATCAATGTTTTATCCCTAGTGGCAACAGCACATCACAACCTTAGAACTTTCCGTCATCTGTCCCGGTATCAATGAAGGCATGAACCCACTATCGAGCATAAATACTCCCTCTTGGAGTTAAGAGTAAAAACTTGGCCAGAGCCTCTACTAATAACGGAGAGCATGCAAGATCATAAACAACACATAAACAATAGATTGATAATCACCATAACATAGCATTCTCTATTCATCGGATCCCGACAAACACAACATATAGAATTACAGATAGATGATCTTGATCATGTTAGGCAGCTCACAAGATCCAACAATGAAGCACATGAGGAGAAGACGACCATCTAGCTACTGCTATGGACCCATAGTCCAGGGGTGAACTACTCACTCATCACTCCGGAGGCGATCATGGCGATGAAGAGTCCTCCGGGAGATGAATCCCCTCTCCGGCGAGGGTGCGGAGAGCGATCTCCTGAATCCCCCGAGATGGGATTCGCGGCGGCGGCGTCTCAGTATGGTTTTCCGTATCGTGGCTCTCGGTACTGGGGGTTTCGCGACGGAGGCTTTAAGTAGGCGGAAGGGCAAGTCAGGGGGCCACACGAGGGCCCCACATGACAGGGCCGCGCGGCCAAGCCCTAGGCCGCGCCGCCCTGTTGTGGCGGCGCCTCGTGGCCCCACTTCCTTTACTCTTCGGTCTTCTGGAAGCTTCGTGCAAAAATAGGACCCTGGGCGTTGATTTCGTCCAATTCCGAGAATATTTCGTTACTAGGATTTACGAAACCAAAAACAGCGAGAAAACGACAGCGGCTCTTCGGCATCTTGTTAATAGGTTAGTTCCGGAAAATGCGTAAATACGACATATAATGTGCATAAAACATGTAGATATCATCAATAATGTAGCATGGAACATAAGAAATTATCGATACGTTGGAGACGTATCGGCATCCCCAAGCTTAGTTACGCTCGTCCCGAAGCGGGTAAAACGATAACAAAGATAATTTACTGAAGTGACATGCCATCATAATCTTGATCATACTATTTGTAAACATATGTAATGAATGCAGCGATCAAAACAATGGTAATGACATGAGTAAACAACTGAATCATATGACAAAGACTTTTCATGAATAGTACTTCAAGACAAGCATAAATAAGTCTTGTATAAGAGTTAACTCATAAAGCAATAAATCAAAGTAAAGGTATTGAAGCAACACAAAGGAAGACTAAGTTTCAGCGGTTGCTTTCAACTTATAACATGTATATCTCATGGATATTGTCAACATAGAGTAATATAACAAGTGCAATATGCAAGTATGTAGGAATCAATGCACAGTTCACACAAGTGTTTGCTTCTTAAGGTGGAGAGAGATAGGTAAAGCTGACTCAACATAAAAGTAAAAGAAAGGTCCTTCAAAGAGGAAAGCATCGATTGCTTGTATTTGTGCTAGAGCTTTTATTTTGAAAACATGAAACAATTTTGTCAACGGTAGTAATAAAGCATATGAGTTATGTAAATTATATCTTACAAGTTGCAAGCCTCATGCATAGTATACTAATAGTGCCCGCACCTTGTCCTATTTAGCTTGGACTACCGGATCATCACAATGCACATGTTTCAACCAAGTGTCACAAAGGGGTACCTCCATGCCGCCTGTACAAAGGTCTAAGGAGAAAGCTCGCATTTTGGATTTCTCGCTTTTGATTATTCTCAACTTAGACAACCATACGGGACAACATGGACAACGAGATAATGGACTCCTCTTTAATGCATAAGCATGTAACAATAATTATTATTCTCATATGAGATTGAGGATATATGTCCAAACTGAAACTTCCACCATGATTCATGGCTTTAGTTAGCGGCCCAATGTTCTTCTCTAACAATATGCATGCTGGGTGAACAAATTACAGGCGGGCAATTGACAAATAAAGATTCAATACATATCATGATGATCACTATGAGATTTAATCAGGGCATTACGACAAAGAACATAGACCGCCATCCAGCATGTATCTATGCCTAAATAGTCCACCTTTAGGTTAGCATCCGCACCCCTTCCAGTATTAAGTTCCAAACAACAGACAATTGCATTAAGTATGGTGCGTAATGTAATCAACACAAATATCCTTAGACAAATCATTGATGTTTTATCCCTAGTAGCAACAGACATCCATAACCTTAGAACTTTACTCGTCATCGTCCCGAATTCAATGGAGGCATGAACCCGCTATCGAGCATAAATACTCCCTCTTGGAGTTACAAGTATCAATTTGGCCAGAGCCTCTACTAGCAACGGAGAGCATGCAAGAACATAAACAACACATATATGATAGATTTATAATCAACTTGACATAATATTCTATATTCATCGGATCCCACCAAACACAACATGTAGCATTACAAATAGATGATCTTGATCATGTTAGGCAGCTCACAAGATCTAAACATGATAGCAGAAGAGAAGAAGACAACCAACTAGCTACTGCTATGGACCCATAGTCCAAGGATGAACTACTCACGCATCAATCCGGAGGCGGGCATGATGATGTAGAGCCCTCCGGTGATGATTCCCCTCTCCGGCAGGGTGCCGGAGGCGATCTCCTGAATCCCCCGAGATGGGATTGGCGGCGGCGGCGTCTCTGGAAGTATTTCCGTATCGTGGCTCTCGGTAATAGGTTTTTCGCGACGGAGGGTATAAGTAGGTGGAAGGGCAGCGTTGGAGGGGGCTCGAGGGGCCCACCCCACAGGCCGGCGCGGGCCCCACCCTGGCCGCGCGGCCCTGTGGTGTGTGCGCCTCGTCGCCCCACCTCGTATGCTCTTCGGTCTTCTGGAAGCTTTGTGGAAAAATAAGACCCTGGGCGTTGATTTCGTCCAATTCCGAGAATATTTCCTTTGTAGGATTTCTGAAACCAAAAACAGCAAGACAAAGCAATCGGCGCTTCGGCATCTTGTTAATAGGTTAGTGTCGGAAAATGCATAATAATGATGTAAAGTATGTATAAAACATGTGAGTATTGTCATAAAAGTAGCATGGAACATAATAAATTATAGATACGTTGGAGACGTATCAAGCATCCCCAAGCTTAGTTCCTACTCGCCCTCGAGTAGGTAAACGATAACAACAATAATTTCTGAAGTGACATGCTACCAACATAATCTTGATCAACATTATTGTAAAGCATATGAGATGAATGGAGTGATTCAAAGCAATAGATTGCTATCAAAGAGATAATGACTAAACAACTGAATTATATATCAAAACTTTTCATGAATAGTACTTCAAGACAAGTATCAAAAAGACTTGCATAAGAGCCAACTCATAAAGCAATAGATTCAAAGTAGAAGGCATTGAAGCAACACAAAGGATGATTAAGTTTCAGCAATTGCTTTCAACTTGTAACATGTATATCTCATGGATAATTGTCAACATAGAGTAATATAACAAGTGCAATAAGTAAACATGTAAAAATCAATGAACACAGTTGACACAAGTGTTTGCTTCTAAGATAGAAAGAAGTAGGTAAACTGACTCAACATAAAGTAAAAGAATGGCCCATCGCGAGAGGAAGCATGGATTACTATTTTTGTGCTAGAGCTTTTATTTTGAAAACATAGAAACAATTTTCACAACGGTAGTAATAATTCATATGTGTTATGCATAATACTTCCTACAAGTTGCAAGCCTCATGCATAGAATACCAATAGTGCCCGCACCTTGTCCTAATTAGCTTGGATTTACATGGATTATCATGGCATAACATATGCTTCAACCAAGTGTCACAAAGGGGTACCTCTATGCCGCCTGTACAAAGGTCCAAGGAGATAAATCGCATTTGATTTCTCGTTTTTAATAGATCTCAACTTAGGACATCCATACCGGGACAACATAGAAAACGGATAATGGACTCCTCTTTAATGCATCAGCATTCAACAACAAACAATATTCTCATAAGAGATTGAGGATGAATGTCCAAACTGAAAACTTCCACCATGATACATGGCTTTGGTTAGCGGCCCAATGTTCTTCTCTAACATATGCATACTGAAACCATTTGATCATGATATTACTTCAGACAAGACGAACATGCATAGCAACTCACATGATATTCAACAAAGGTGTAAAAAGTTGATGGCGTCCCCAGAAACATGATTACCGCTCAACAAGCAACTTATAAGAACTAAAACACATAGCTACATATTCATCACCACAATAGTTTTTAAGCTATTTTCCCATGAGCTATATATTGAAAAGACAAAGGAATGAAATTTTAAAGGTAGCACTCAAGTAATTTACTTTGGAATGGCAGAAAAATACCACATAGTAAGTAGATATGGTGGACACAAATGGCATGGGTTTTGGCTCAAGGTGTTTGGATGCACGAGAAGCATTTCCTCTCACTACAAGGCTTTGGGCTAGCAAGGTTGTTTGAAGCAAACACAAGTATGAACAGGTACAGACAAAACTTACACAAGAACATATTGCAAGCATTATAAGACTCTACACTTGTCTTCCTTGTTGTTCAAACACTTTTACCGGAAAATATCTAGACCTTAGAGAGACCAATCATGCAAACCAAATTTCAACAAGCTCTACGGTAGTTCTCCACTAATAGATTAAACTACATGATGCAAGAGCTTAAACATGATCTATGAGAGCTCAAAACAATTGCCAAGTATCAAGTTATTCATAACCATATGAAGCATTTTCTGATTCCAACCAAATAGCAATCAACGAAGCAATTTTCAGCCTTCGCCATGAACATTAAAGCATAACTAAGAACACAAGTATTCAAATGAAAAAGCGGAGCGTAATATCTCCAATACAAGGATGGTGGGATCCAACTTTATTCAAACCAAAACAAAAACAAAAGCAAACAGACGCTCCAAGTAAAGTACGTAAGATGTGACGGAATAAAAATATAGTTTCACTAGAAGTGACCTGATAAGTTATTGATGAAGAAGGGGATGCCTTGGGCATCCCCAAGCTTAGATGCTTGAGTCTTCTTGAAATATGCAGGGATGAACCACGGGGGCATCCCCAAGATTAGACTTTTCACTCTTCTTTATCATATTGTATCATCCTCTTCTCTTGACCCTTGAAAACTTCCTCCACACCAAACTTAAAGCAAACTCATTAGAGGGTTAGTGAATAATCTAAAATTCACATATTAAGAGGTGACATAATCATTCTTAACACTTATGGACATTGCACAAAGCTACTGAAAGTTAATGGAACAAAGAAATCCATACAACATAGCAAAAGAGGCAATGCGAAATAAAAGGCAGAATCCGTCAAAACAGAACAGGTCCCTAAAGACGAATTTTCCGGAGGCACTTAACTTGGTCATACGGAAAAACGCAAAACTAATGAAAGTTGCGTACATATCTGAGGATCACGCACGTAAATTGGCAGATTTTTTTTTATTTTTCTACAGAGAGATCTACGCAAATTCGTGACAGACAGCAATTCTGTTTCTGCGCATGTTGACGTCAGAAACCCACCGGCGGGCAATGACTGGTCAACACCGTAGAGCCGGGAATAACTAGGGCTGCGGCTGGCCCCAGTCCCTCAGAGCGACGGCCCGCAAAGCCTCCTGGTCGCGCGCCGATGCAAATTGCAAGGGCGTGCCACCCGACCTATACCCGGTCGGGAAGGTGTGGGTGATGCCTCGCTTAGTTTCTCGCAGGGCACACACGTACACGTTAAATACGAGCCTCGATCGGCTCTCAGGTTATCCCGTGAATCGGCTCATGGAGCCGATCCACCCATGATTCGTCCAAGGTGGCCGAATATATGGTGGTCCTGCTGATCAAGATAAAGCATATGAGATCCACGACGATTTGGGGTTTTCACCGCATAATCGGATCATCCTACTCACGATTGGGCCTCGCTCTCACGCACGGTGATCGTAAGCCAGCCCTAGACAAGGCCTAAAAACCAACACTAGGTTGATCCTCGGAACATCCTGTCTAGGGGCAGCAAACTACACCCTGCATGCCGCTGGATCCTCCAACCCTTTGTAAGGCCTAACTATTGCAGATATTAAACTAATCCTTGATGAATCGAGGAGCAATCGTAACGGATCAGATCTACTAAATAATGATCAAGCGGGTGCCGCCCCTGCACCCATGATGAGGTACAAGGACGGCTAGATGCGCAAGGGTTGCACTACGACAAGCATATGATACTAAGAACAATGCTAACCCTAACACATCTATGATAACTACGTTGCTCGCCATCAAAAAGGCTTCGATACGAGCAACGCATGAACAACGTGGGCAGGCTCGTGCTGCCTAGATCGCGAGATGCGATCTAGGCAGCATGGTGCTTACCGGAGAAACCCTTGAGACGAAGGGGTTGGCGATGCGCCGAGATTGGTTTGTGGTGAACGTTGGTTGTTGTTTATTCCATAAACCCTAGATACATATTTATAGTCCAGGGGACTTTCTAATGTGGGCGTGCACCAAACCATGCACGAGATAAATTCTAACTTCTACGTAACCTACTATAAAGATACACGGGCTAACTAGCCCAAACTTGGTAAACAAGGCCGATTCACATATTTCTTCTATATGTATATCTTCAAATCCGTCTTGATCGCGGCCCACCTCTGACTTGGTCAAATTCTGGTGATAACACATGCCCCCCTGGTTTTGGAAATGACATTTCCAAAATCATTACGCTTCTCCTTCGCATTAGCACTCAAAAAACCCTCCTGCGCCACCATGTCTTCTTCCTCCTCTGCCTCATCGGATCTTTCCACCCAGTCCTCTTCGTCTCGCGAGCCGACGCCGGAGCACAACCCGGCGGAGGTTCATGCGGCCAACATCCGCCGCGCCATTGCGGCCGGGGAGGAGTCGGATCATGACTTCTCCATCCGGTCCGAGGACGACCAGTCCTCGACGGACGGGGAGAGCGACCTCCGCTTCCTCGCCAACGGGGAATCGGAGGAGGAGAGCGATGACGATCGCTTCTCCTGGGGTGACTTCACCTCCTCCGAGGGGGTGAAGGAGGAGGAAGAGGAGGAGGACGACGACAGCTCCTCCGACGAGCCGCCGGCCAAGCGGTTCTGCCCTTGGCCGGGCAATCTTAGCGACTTCGACAGCGACGAGGATGACGCTGACGATGAAGATGAAGACAACGAGGGCCCGGTCGGCGGCCATTGGAGCGACGACGAGCCCGCCGGGAGCAGCGCCGACGGCAGCGACGAAGGCGACGACGAGGGCAGTGATGGTCCGTAGATAGGACCTCTAGAATAGGGCCAATAGTAGTAGATGGGGCAATGTATCCCCTCGTATTTCCTTTTGAGAGCAATTAGCTCTTTATGTAAGAAATCTTGCTTATTAGTGAAAAACTTTTCCCCAATTTGATTCTGCCGATTTCTTCTAAGTCTAACTGAGCCGATTCGTCCTCTTTGCCAATGCGTAATGAGCCGATAGCACCGCATCGGTCCTTTGAAATTCGCCCTTCCCTTCTTCAACTGATGATTTTCTAAATCTGGTCAGACACTGTAGGATCCTTAGGAAAACCTTTGAACTTTTCCAACCAAACCCGATAATCCTCTTCAGTACTCATCATTTGTGAAGAAAGTTGCAATGAAGGATCAGCCGACGGTATTCCAATCGGCTCTTTAAACAGAGTGAAACAGAGTATCCACCAGGCCTGCTGCCCCCCGAGCCTTGCTCGAGGCGAGAATGTCAGCGAGGATGTGTAAAAACCGATCCCCTTTCTTCCTCAGACAGTCGATAACCATCTGAACTAGTCCCAAAGATTGGAAACCCTCTACAAAAAGGTTGAGGAACCCAGATCGGCTCGAAGCAGCTGAGGAAATGTCCATTGTTTTAGTCCCTCGAAGCAACAGAAGGCACCACCGCTGGCCTGAATTTGGTGGAGACTCGGTAATCATCGCATAAGTCCACTAGAGTCGATGGCTGCGCATCGGCTACTTCTCAATTCTAAAGTCGATGCCCTTGCATCGGCTGTGAAAATTTTTAAAATTTTTTTAGGCCGATTTGTGTATCGGCCCCCATACTTGATAGTATATCCTCGTGTTTTATCCATCTGGGTGCCCCCCGAGCCGATTCTGTCAAGAGAGTTGATGGTATCGGCTCTTCAGGTAGTCCCTGTTGGGTCAAACGCTGATCCCAGGTAGAATAGATGGTGAGGATAATTTCGGCCGATTGCTGGAATCGGCCTCCACATTGCTTGCTCGGTGAAGGTCTTGTAATGTCCCTTCATAAATTTTTGGAGGGCCGATCGCAAGGATCAGCCTCGCCACCTTTGCTTATTGACGTAGTCTTGCTACTCGTCCATGTCGGTGGATAAAACCAGCCCAATCTCCGATTTTATCACGTTGGAGCGCTTGCTGATGTCCACCTTGGGTGCAACGTGTGATCGTGGAGGTCTACACTCCGCCGGACGAACGAGCACCATGTTCGTGCCAGCCGATGTTTCATCATCGGCCTTCCTTTGCTTGGGGCGCCATTCTTTTCTTTGCGGCAGCCCCTCTTCATCCAGGGTCCTCTGGACTTTTGCAGCCAAATCAGGTCGTGCCTTCCTCGGCGTATGCAAGTATAACCTTTCGGCTTCCTCCGCACCGCGTAATCGCCGAACCCCGCGCTTTGTGAATGGCCGAGACCATCGTGGCACCATCTTGGACGGTGACACCTGTCTTCTTCGTCTTTCCCCTCGTCTTCCGAATCCTCGAGATCTTCCAACAGAGGGGTCTCAGCACGTCTGTTTTGTGGTGGGAGAGGCCCTAAGCGCTCGAACACGTACACGTTGGCTGCCTCCTTCTTTTTCCGGTTGCATTCTCGGGCGCTTGCCGATTGTTGGTAATCGGCTCATTCCCGAATCCCAGCAAGAGATCCGAAGAAGGGGCAGTCCCAATGTCCGCCCGTGTCGTCTTGCTCCCTTACGTGGCGCTCCCGTCGCTCCTCATCGTGATTATGCCGACGATGCCTTCTCGTCGTTTCTCGGCCGTACGATCTCTTCCATCATCGTCGCCGTGTCGCCGGTGTTGGTCATACCGACTCACATACTTGTTGAGGAGGTGATCGGAGAGGGGTCGTTGATATCTTATGTTCTTCACTTCTCCTCTCGTGACGTAGCGCTTGCCATCTTGACGGAGCCGATCGCATGGAGCGGCCTCCTCTCGTGTCTTTGCTATGAGAGTAGCAGTCCTCATCCCCGCCCTTCTCAGAGTGGTGTCCAAGCTCTACCATGTTGATGCTGGCCGAGAAATCTGGCTGGCACCCTCCAAGGTGAGTAAGCTCCACCATGTTGACGGTGGGAAAGGGGTGTGTGTCGACCTTCATGGCGTATTGGTTAAAAATTAGTCGCCCATTTTCTATCGCCATTTGGATCTGCTGACGCCACACCCTGCAGTCGTTAGTGGTGTGGGTGAACGTGTTATGCCACTTGCGCATGGCTTTCCGTTCAGCCTCTTGCACTGTAGGGACCTTGTGGCCTTCGGGTATCTTTATGTGCTTCTCCGCGAGTAAGAGATCGAAAATCTGCTCGGTTTTCGTCACGTCGAAGTCGAACCCTCTTGGAGGCCCTGGTGGCTTCACCCATTTGCAGGTTACTGGGCCTGCCGCTCGAGTCCACTCGGCCACTGCGACCTCTTGTTCTCCCGTAGCACCTTCATCTTCGCCTGCGTCAACCATGGTCACCACGCGCTTGAATTTGTCCCGGTAGACATCCGGGTGACGCTCGTTCATACGCCGACAGCCTTTCGCACCATGTGTGCTAATGACGGGTAGTCCGCTTGGGAGGCCACGTCCTTGATCGATGATGATAGACCCACCACCGCCAACTCGATCGCTTCTTTTCGCTCACGTGAACCGAATAGCATCGGCTCCTAACGGTCCCGAAGCGCCGGATGTATTCCGCCACCGTTTCCCCGCGCTTCGTCGTACTTGTGCCAAATCGGCAATGCCAGCCTCGAAGCCTCTCGAGTGATAATGCTCATGGAACCGTTCTTCCAACCGCTTCCAAGTCCGGACCGAGTTCGGTGGCAGCGATGTGTACCAACCGAAAGCCGATCCCGTGAGGGACCGTGAGAAGTACCTCACACGCAGCTCATCCGACGCCGAGATCATGCCCAGCCTGTGCCAAATATCGGCTCACATGTTCGATGGAGCTGGAACCATCTGATCCACTGAACTTTGTGAAGTCCGGGAGCCGATACTTGGGTGGTAGCGGGATCAATTCGTACTCGTTGGGGTACGGCTTGGTATAGCCGACCGTCTTCCTTTTCGGCATCATGCCGAACCGATCTTTCGAATCGTACAAATCTGATCCGCGGTGATGGCTGAAGGTGCCGAACCCCGAAGATTCGTCGTGAGTGGCGTACTTAACCAGCCATGCTTGTTTTTCCGGTTCTGAGCCAACTGCAGGAGCTGGGCTCGGGAGTTTTGTCGGGGTGGCGTATTTAGCTAGCCACGTTTGCTTCTCAGGGTCTGCCTCCGACGTTCCTCCTGTTGCTCCAGAGTCCCCGCCGTAGCAACCTCGGTTCGAGGGTGCCCAGGTGCTGCAGTCTGGCACGTATGCGCATGCGTATCCGTGCGGGATCTCCTTGGGCGCGTCATGTAGGAATTGGTAGTCACTGGGGTCACCACCAATCTTGTAGACGACATAGGCCGATGAGTTCGGCACTTCGGGCGCTGCCAACGCGAACGGCAGCGGTGGACGGGACTGGAGTAGCAATTCCCCTTGGTGAGTCCCTAGGGCTGGTCCTGACGGAGAGTACTGATGGCTCATGATCTCCTGGATCACGCGCAGAGCGACGCGCTCCAACGTATTCACCAGGCTCTCAGAATGGCGGTGCAGCGAATGAGCCACCATGAAGTTTATCTCCTGACGCAGCGACCTGGTGCGTTCTTCTGACGGGGTGGACAGGTCCACTCCATCAAGCGCGCTCGGGTGAGAACCCCTTCCATCTGATGCCATGGGAACGGGTCCTGTGGAAAGAGCCGATTAGGTCGGCTTCGAGGAAGGCCTTGACCTCGTCATACTTCTTCTTGAGCTCGCCAGAGAGCTCCTCGTAAGTGACCGGAGTTTCTTCTGCCATCTCTGATGTAAACGGCGATGTGGTTGATGTTGAGGATTGTCCCACCGGGCGTGCCAGAATGTGTTGACGTCAGAAACCCACCGGCGGGCAATGACTGGTCAACACCGTAGAGCCGGGAACAACTAGGGCTGCGGCTGGCCCCAGTCCCTCGCAGCGACGGCCCGCAAAGCCTCCCGGTCGCGCACCGATGCAAATTGCAGGGGCGTGCCACCTGACCTATACCCGGTCGTGAAGGTGTGGGTGATGCCTCGCTTAGTTTCCTGCAGGGCACACACGTACACGTTAAATACGAGCCTCGATCGGCTCTCGGGTTATCCCGTGAATCGGCTCATGGAGCCGATCCACCCATGATTCGTCCAAGGTGGCCGAATATATGGTGGTCCCGCTTGATCAAGATAAAGCGTATGAGATCCACGACGATTTGGGGTTTTCACCGCATAATCGGATCATCCTACTCACGATTGGGCCTCGCGCTCACGCACGGTGATCGTAAGCCAGCCCTAGACAAGGCCTAAAAACCAACACTAGGTTGATCCTCGGAACATCCCGTCTAGGGGCAGCAAACTACACCCTGCATGCCGCTGGATCCTCCAACCCTTTGTAAGGCCTAACTATTGCAGATATTAAACTAATCCTTGATGAATCAAGGAGCAATCGTAACGGATCAGATCTACTAAATAATGATCAAGCGGGGTGCCGCCCCGCACCCATGATGAGGTACAAGGACGGCTAGATGCGCAAGGGTTGCACTACGACAAGCATATGATACTAAGAACAATGCTAACCCTAACACATCTATGATAACTACGTTGCTCGCCATCAAAAAGGCTTCAAGACGAGCAACGCATGAACAACGTGGGCAGGCTCGTGCTGCCTAGATCGCGAGATGCGATATAGGCAGCATGGTGCTCACCGGAGAAACCCTTGAGACGAAGGGGTTGGCGATGCGCCGAGATTGGTTTGTGGTGAACGTTGGTTGTTGTTTATTCCATAAACCCTAGATACATATTTATAGTCCAGGGGACTTTCTAATGTGGGCGTGCACCAAACCGTGCACGAGATAAATTCTAACTTCTACGTAACCTACTATAAAGATACACGGGCTAACTAGCCCAAACTTGGTAAACAAGGCCGATTCACATATTTCTTCTATATGTATATCTTCAAATCCATCTTGATCGCGGCCCACCTCTGACTTGGTCAAATTCTGGTGATAACAGCGCATAGAATCCAAATCTAGTATCAACTTTACCATAGAGACTTTACTTGGCACAAAAACATGATAAGGAGAGGTTGCTACAGTAGTAACAACTTCCAAGACTCAACAATACAGTAGTAAAAATAAAACCATGGGTTATCTCCCAAGAAGTGCTTTTCTTTAACGCCTTTCAGCTAGGCGCAGAAAGTGCAAATCAAGTAACATCAAGAGAAGAAGCATCAACATCATAATTTTTCTTACAAACACAACTTGTTGCAGAGGGTACCTTAGATGCTCCATTATCCAAATTTCCCATGGTGGTGCTAGGGGTTTTATCAATTTTAGGCCTATAATAATTCTTTGGTTTAGGCACTTTAGAGACATACATGAATTTTTGCTCTTTACCCACATAAGCTTTCTCCTTAAACTTAAGGGAAGAAAAAGTTGAACACAAGGTTCCCATAGCTTTTTCAAGTTCACTAATACTATTGGTTTGATTATCATGGATAACACAAGTTTCTAGGACAGCAATTCTTTCATTAATTTCTCCTAGGGATTTATCAAGTTTATCAGTATTATCAAGTAATATTCCCAATTTAGTCTCAACACTTGGAAATTTTTTCTCTATGGCTTCCAACTTTTTCATGACATCCTCAAGAGAGATTTCAATTTTAACTTCATTAACAGGTGGTGTTCCTACTAGACTCTCAATAATGCAACTAGCTTCTAAAGCAGGAGTACCTAGGAAATTACCTCCCGAAGAGTATCAAGAACATACCTATTCCAGCTAGATATACCAACATAAAAGTTCCTAAGAAGGATAATAGTGGAGTGTTTCTTAATGCACCTATGATGAGCATTACTAATTCTGTACCAAGCATCTTTAAAACTTTCCCCACCTTGTTGCTTAAAAGAACGAACTTCAACTTCACGATTACTCATTTTAGCAGTAATAAAAGTAAACTAAGCAAACGAGAATAAAGTAAAGACAAGTAACTAATTTTTTTGTGTTTTGATATAGAGCAAGTAAACAAGACAGAAAGTAAAGCAACTACATTTTTGGTGTTTTTGATATAAAGCAAACAACACAGTAAATAAAGTAAAGTAAAGCAAGACAAAAAAAACAAAGTAAAGAGATTGGATGGGGAAGACTCCCCTTGCAGCGTGTCTTGATCTCCCCGGCAACGGCGCCAGAAATTTAGCTTGATAACGCGTGAAGCACACGTCCGTTGGGAACCCCAAGTGGAAGGTGTGATGCGTATAGAAGCAAGTTCCCCTCAGTATGAAACCAAGGTTTATCGAACCAGTAGGAGTCAAGGGCCACGTGAAGGTTGTTGGTGAAGGAGTGTAGTGCGGCGCAACACCAGTGATTCCGGCGCCAACGTGGAACCTGCACAACACAATCAAAATGCTTTGCCCCAACGTAACAGTGAGGTTGTCAATCTCACCGGCTTGCTGAAAACAAAGGATTAAACGTATGGTGTGGAGAATGATGTTTGTTTGCGAAGAACAACAAAGAACAGAGATTGCAGTGGATTGTATTTCTGATGTAAAAGAATGGACCGGGGTCCACAGTTCACTAGTGGTGTCTCTCCAATAAGATAAATAGCATGCTGGGTGAACAAATTATAGGCGGGCAATTGACAAATAAAGATTCAATACATATCATGATGATCACTATGAGATTTAATCAGGGCATTACGACAAAGAACATAGACCGCCATCCAGCATGCATCTATGCCTAAATAGTCCACCTTCAGGTTAGCATCCGCACCCCTTCCAGTATTAAGTTCCATACAACAAACAATTGCATTAAGTATGGTGCGTAATGTAATCAACACAAATATCCTTAGACAAAGCATTGATGTTTTATCCCTAGTAGCAACAACACATCCACAACCTTAGAACTTTCTGTCACTGTCCCAGATTCAATGGAGGCATGAACCCACAATCGAGCATAAATACTCCCTCTTGGAGTTACAAGTATCAACTTGGCCAGAGCCTCTACTAGCAACGGAGAGCATGCAAGAACATAAACAACACATATATGATAGATTGATAATCAACTTGAAATAATATTCTATATTCATCGGATCCCACCAAACACAACATGTAGCATTACAAATAGATGATCTTGATCATGTTAGGCAGCTCACAAGATCTAAACATGATAGCACAAGAGGAGAAGACAACCAACTAGCTACTGCTATGGACCCATAGTCCAAGGATGAACTACTCACGCATCAATCCGGAGGCGGGCATGATGATGTAGAGCCCTCCGGTGATGATTCCCCTCTCCGGCAGGGTGCCGGAGGCGATCTCCTGAATCCCCCGAGATGGGATTGGCGGCGGCGGCGTCTCTGGAAGTATTTCCGTATCGTGGCTCTCGGTAATAGGGTTTTCGCGATGGAGGGTATAAGTAGGCGGAAGGGCAGCGTTGGAGGGGGCTCGAGGGGCCCACCCCACAGGCCAGCGCGGGCCCCACCCTAGCCGCGCGGCCCTGTGGTGTGGGTGCCTCGTCGCCCCACCTCGTATGCTCTTCGGTCTTCTAGTAGCTCCGTGGAAAAATAAGACCCTGGGCGTTGATTTCATCCAATTCCGAGAATATTTCCTTTGTAGGATTTCTGAAACCAAAAATAGCAGAAAACAGCAACTGGCGCTTCGGCATCTTGTTAATAGGTTACTGCCGGAAAATGCATAATAATGATGTAAAGTATGTATAAAACATATGAGTATTGTCATAAAAGTAGCATGGAACATAAGAAATTATAGATACGTTGGATACGTATCAATAGCGCAGCTTCACTGCCTACTTGATGCTTGGGATTCCAGTTTACGTCAGTAGCCTCGCGGTCCGAGTCTCCACCCTCGTCCTTATTGCACCTACCGTGGAAAGGTTGGCCACACTTCCTCCACCTGCTGGACGCGGGATCCCAGTTTACGTCCGCAGTTCCAGGATCGTCGCAGGCCGGCTCTTCGAGATCTTCTCGCAGCTTGTACTCTCCGATCGGGACATTCTCGGGGTCTTCGTGGTCTGCTCGCTACTACAGACTCTTCCTCGCCAGGCGCTGCTGGTTCTGTGACTGGCTCTTCTGGCACTGCGCGACCACCACTTTCTACACAGTCAGGTACGTCCCCGTGGTATCTGTATTCTGGAGCTTCCTTTCATATGACCTCTGAGTCCTCTATTTTGTCTGCTCTTCGGTCTCTTATTTCTCCTGTCCGTGTTGTCACGGCTGATGGTACCTCTATTCCTGTTTCTAGTATAGGCACCATTTCTACTCCCTCTTTCTCTCGTCCCCGATGTTTCTCATGTTCCTCGCCTTCGGATGAACCTTTTCTCTCGCTAGCCAGCTCACCGATTTTGGTTGTCGCGTCATTCTTGACGCCGAGTCTTGTGCGGTTCAGGATCGTCGCACACGAGCCCTGGTTGGAGCCGGCCCTCGTAGGCTGTAAGTCTCCGGGGCTTTGGGAGTTATACTCGGCTTCATGTTCCTTCCGCTGCCACTTTATCTCGCAGTTCTCCTCCGGTTGTTGCCTCCGTCACCGGCTCTTTTCAGCAGTGGCATCATCGTCTTGGTCACCTTTGTGACTCTCGCTCGTCGTCTTTGGTTCATCGTGGCCTTCCGGGGTCTCGTCTCCGGAGATGGGTCGTTACATCGTCGTGGTTGTAGGTTAGGCAAACGGAATCAGCTTCCCTATCCTACTAGTGTGTCTGTCTCTCGGCGACCGTTCGATTTAGTCCATTCGGATGTTTGGGGTCCGGCTCCCTTCGCTTCGAAAGGGGGCCATCGATACTATATCTTATTCATTGATGATTTTTCACGCGTACACCCGAGTGTTTTTCATGCGCTCTCGCAGTGAGGTGCTCTCTATTTATCAACGTTTTGCGGCCATGGTCCGCACTCGGCATTCCTCACCCATTCGCGTGTTCCGTGGCTGATTCTGCCGGTGAGTATATCTCCCAAGCACCTTCGTGGTGTCCTTGCCGAGGAGGGCACCCTCGCTCGGCTTTCTTGTCCCGGCGCGCATGCTCAAAATGGCGTCGCCGAGCGTAAGCATCGTCATCTTCTTGAGACCACCCGTGCTATGATGATTGCTTCTTCTCTTCCGCCACATTTCGGGCTGAGGCCTGTCGCTACGTCGGCCCACCTCATTGACATTCAGCCTTCCGCTGCTCTACGAGGTGGCATTCCTCTCGAGCGTCTCTCCGGTGTTTCTCCGGACTACTCGACTCTCCGTTCATTTGGTTGCGTCCGCTATGTCCTTCGCCTCCTCGCGAACGCACCAAACCGACCACTCGGTCCTGTTGAGTGTGTTTTTCTTGGATACAGTGATGAGCATAAGGGCTATCGCTGTTGGGACCCCGCTGGTCGTCGGATGCGCATCTCTCGTGACGTCAGGTTTGATGAGACGCGTCCCTTCTATCCTCGCCCCACCTCGGGTGCTTACCCGGTGGATGATATCTCTTTTCTTCCTTTTCCGGATGCACCCCCTGTTGTCCCTCCTCCCGTCCCTCCTACTTCTGATGCGCCCCCTTCGGCGCCATCCTCTTGTTCGTCTAGTCCACCTAGTACTCCTCGTTCTCCGGCTTCGGCTCCTTCCGATGATGTCCCTTCTTCCTCTTCTTCTCGATGACTTGTCTTCTCGCAGATGAGCTTCCCCTTCACGGCATGTTCGTCGGCGTCGTGCTCCGGTTCGTTACTCTCCTAGTCGGCATGGTCTCTCCGTCGTTTCCGAGCTGACTTCTTATCGGGATGCCGAGCGTCATCCTGAATGGCAGCTTGCCATGGCTGAGGAGATCGCTGCGCTTGAGCACACTGGCACTTGGGATCTTGTTTCTCCCCCTTCTGGTGTTCGTTCCATCACGTGTAAGTGGGTCTATAAAATTAAGACTCGCTCTGATGGATCTCTTGAGCGCTATAAAGCGTGTCTTGTGGCTCGTGGTTTTCAGCAGGAGCACGACCGTGACTATGATGAGACTTTTTCCCCTGTGGCTCATATGACTACTGTGCATACCCTTCTTGCTGTTGCTTCGTTCGCCGCTGGTCCGTCTCCCGACTTGATGTTCGAATGCTTTTCTTAATGGCGAGTTGAGTGAGGAGGTTTACATGCAGCCTCCTCCCCGGGTATTCTGTTCCCGATAGGATGGTTTGTCGTCTTTGATGTTCTCTCTATGGCCTCAAACAGGCCCCTCGTGCCTGGTTTGAGCGCTTCGCCTCTGTGGTGATCGCTGCTGGTTTCTCTCATAGTCTTCATGATCCAAGCACTTTTTGTTCACACTTCTCCTCGTGGACGTACTCTTCTTCTTCTCTATGTTGATGACATGATCATTACCGGTGATGATCCTGAGTATATTGCCTTCATCAAGGCTCGTCTTCGTGATCGGCTTCTTATGACCGATCTTGGTCCTCTTCGCTACTTTCTTGGCATTGAGGTTTCCTCCATTTCCGATGGCTTTTCTATCTCTCGGGAAAAGTACATTCAGGATCTTCTTGCTCGTGCTGCTCTTGGGGATGAGCGCACGGTTGATACTCCTATGGAGCTTAATGTTAAGCTTCGTCCCACCGTCGGTGATCCTCTTCCCCGATCCCACCCGTTTTCGCCATCTTGTTGGGAGTCTTGTTTATCTTGTTGTCACTCGTCCTGATATTTCTTATCCTGTTCATATTTTGAGTCAGTTTGTCTCAGCTCCTACCACTGTTCACTATAGTCATCTCCTCCGTGTTCTTCGTTACCTTCGTGGCACGATCACTCGTCGCCTTTTCTTTCCCCCGTTCCAGCTCTCTCCAGCTCCGGTGCTATTCGGATGCTACGTGGGCGAGTGATCCTACGGATCGTCGTTCACTTTCTCGCTTACTCGTGTGTTTCTTGGTGGTTCGCTTGTTTCTTGGAAGACGAAGAAACAGGTCGCAGCTTTCCCTTCGAGTGTTGAGGCTGAGTTGCGGGCTATCGCTTTGTTGATTGCTGAGGTGACTTGGTTACGGTGGTTGCTTGCAGATTTTGAGGTCTCGTTATGACACCCACTCCACTTTTGTCCGACAGGTACAGGTGCTATCGGTATTGCACGTGATCCGGTCAAGCATGAGCTGACCAAGCATATTGGTGTTGATGCTTTTTACACACGTGCTCAGGTACATGATGATGTTGTTGCGGTCCATTATGTGCCTTCAGATTTGGAGTTGGCAGATTTCTTTACGAAGGCACAGACTCGAGCGCAGCATGATTTCTTACTCTCCAAACTCAGTGTTATGGATCCACCATGAGTTTGAGGGGGTGTTAGATGTATATATCTGTATATTGTAGTTTCTCCCTATGTTAGGGGGCTTTCTGCATATAACAAAACCCCCCTGCTTGTTCGCATTAGCCACTACGAGGAAATCTTGCAAACCCGTAGTGAATTCGCCGGAGAGTCGGCTAGCGTACATCCATTGCCGATTCATCTGCATTATTATAATACAAAATATATAATTAACCATCGCATGCATTTGTTAAACTAATTAAATAGAAATTAAACAATGAACTACACACATATGCATATTTTATCAATGACACATATATATGAAAGGTTCAAGTGTGTTGTTGCTAACCGCGATCGAGGAGGAAAAAATAAATGAGGAAGCTCGATCAAGTGTGGCTCCGACACTTCATATCATGTTTGTTTCATGCTCTTGGGACATTTCATCAAACACCTTGTGTGCATAAGAAGAGCCAAAAGCAAACCTACACCCCCTTGTGAAGTTTGTGAAGAGAAGTGGGCACCAAATGGCTAAGTGCTGTGGGCTGGCTGGTATATGTAGGGAGGGGCTTTAGTCGCGGTTGGCCCGGCCAACCGCGACCGAAGGCCTTTGGGCCAGGCTCGAGGACATTTAGTCGCGGTTGGCCCGGCCAACCGCGACTAAAGCCCCTCACGTCCACCAGCTGGCCACCGAGCGCGCTGGGCCCAGGCCTTTGGTCGCGGTTGGGCAACCGAGCCGCGACTAAATCCGCCTTTGGTCGCGGTTTTTGCATTTCCGCGACTAATGGGGCTGGACGGAAGGCCTTTTTTCTACCAGTGAGTTTCTCCCTATGTTAGGGGGCTTTCTGCATATGTGCACCTGTACATGTACTATATATTGTGGCCTTTGGCCCCTGGTAATACAACAAGCATATTTCCCTAACAAATGCCACCTGATACATTGTTGTACAAGTTGTAACCAGTTGAACACTTACAGTTGAATTAGTGCACTAATTAAACTACAGTGACACACGGTAAACCGGCAGAGTAATCTGCTTGGTAAGCTAATTCGTCTCAACTTGCTAGTAAATACATTTTTTCGCAGTGTGCACAACTCCACGGCACATATTGGATTTAGTAGGACACACACGTATTGATATGTACATCCAGCGTATTCATATGTACATGCAGCGTTGAAGCATCCTTTTTTTTTGTTTGGTACTAGCCAGTAAGCTGAAGAGAAGACTCGTCTTTTAAAATTGAGGGATTTGAGAAAAGGCGATCGTCTTTTTCATTTTCTTCTAGCGATCCAATGATCGACGAGTGTGTGATGATCTGCGATCTATTGGTGTCCATCAACTCATCAAAACGAACGTATCGCTATTGATTTGTTGGTGCAAACAAAACAAGCCGCAAATGTTATTGTTGAGGGATTTGAGGAAAGGCAATAGGAATTCTGCGCAGGCAGGGACCAGCGGGCCAGGTTTGGTTGCTGCGAAGGCGGATCATCCAACACCGCTTAGGTTTTCTTTTGACTTTTCCCCGCACCGACGGAGAGTTGATCACAATTGGCACGGGGCGAAGTTTAAGGCAAGCCTAGTCTTTTTCTTCTTACAATTGTTTATGGTCAGATGGGCAGGCCAGCCTCTGTCATGAAATATTGATGATGCCATTTGAGAAATTCTTGTGGAAATAGCAAGTAATTGAACGCTTTTAAAATTATCATTACATATGATAAATCGGTAAATTAAGCTGCTTTCCCCAAAGCTAATTTTCATCTTGCCAATGAAAGCATATAGTATATTTCTTTTCACGGTGTGCACAATTCCGCGGTGCATGTTGGATTTTTGTGACTATGTCTCTGGTTACTTCTTCCTTACGATGAGGTTCCTAATTACTTATTGGGTTGAAGTTTTGGACTATTGGATTTTGCCTAGTATGTTGAGATATTCTTTTTTCTATTTGACTCAAGTATAATGACTCGAAGTTTAGATTCTTGTAGAAGCTACCCGTCAAGCTAGCTTGTGCACGTACTAGTATAAAGACACAACTCACCTGGCAACCTATCTCATCACCTCACACAGACATACACATACTTATTTCCTTAAGTTTGTAACAAGTCATGGCCCAGATGCCGTACTCACCGAAGCAGCTAGCTGCAGTGCTGCTCTTAGCTCTCGCATCCGTCATGATTGTCACCGCCCAGGACACGGTGCAGGAAATCCTGGACGCCCACAACATGGTGCGCGCTAACGTCGGCGTTCCACCGGTGGTGTGGGATGTTACAGTGGCAACGTACGCGGATGCGTTCGCGACGAAACGCATCGCCGACTGCCTTCCTGAATTTTCTCCAGTGGGCCACCCATACGGAGAGAACGTCTTCGTGGGCACCGGTTCCGAATGGAATATGTTGGATGCCGTGAATTGGTGGGTGGCGCAGAAGCAGTACTACGACCACGCCACAAACACCTGCTCCGCGCCTTCCGGTCAGTCGTGTGATGCATACAAACAGGTGGTGTGGAGGGACACAAAGGCCATAGGCTGCCAAGGTGTCACATGTGATGGCAACGCTGGCGTGTATATCATATGCGACTACAGCCCGCCGGGTAACGTGGTGGGGCAGACTCCATATTAGGCTACATACATAGCATGCATGTGCTACACATGCATGTACGCTAGTGGTGTGCCGCACAAATAAATACTAAGGGACACTCCTGCTGATCGGCTAACCGTGAATTCACTAAATTCTCGGTCAACTGGTGACATGTTCAGCGGGTTGAATCCCTCGTCCCTTTCACTCTTCTATGGTTTTGGAATTTGATTGTTTTTTGTATTTTCCCTATAAGTTGTGGCTTGATTTGTACTTGTTTGTATTTCAACTTGTTATTGTGATTGCATCTGAGATTGGACAAGGATGGATTTCTAACTTAGTTGGCATGGAGGAAACCCAACAAAAAGGTAGATCGATATAACAGCTGTAAGAGTACATTACTAACTTGTCTTATGAACAAAACAAAAAATAACTAAAATCAAATATTAAACCAAATTCATCTTCTTCCCCAGGTACAATATAGGCTCTTCCCCTCTCTCTTCTTCTGCCGACTCTACCTGATCTTCGAGCTCAGGGTGATAACATTTATGCCTCGTGATGACAACATCCCACTTGAGCTATTGTTATATAATTAGAAAAATTTTGAAAAAAAATACATTTTTACAGTGTGCACAATCAAACCTACGCACGTATCCATATGTGTGCACCCTTGTTTTTCTTTGGTCCCTGCCGAGCCCATCCATGATACTAGGGAAGACTCATCAGAACAAATCGTCTTTTTAAATTTGAGAAAAGACGATCGTCTCAACCTTTCAATAAATACACTATTTTTCCTACCATTTCAACCATTTCACAAAAAATGTTCGATTTGTAAACTACATCTCCTGTTATATTTTCACAAAGATGAGGTCTCCAGTTTCTGCTAGGGTGGAACTTTTCAACTGTTGGAATTTGCTTAGTAGGTATGTCTAGATAATATTTTTTTTCAAGTTGAATCAAGTATAATAGCTCCAAGCCTAGTCATTTGAGCCATTATTGTACAACAAGCAAACAGTTAAAAAAAGTGCTCGCTCTTGAATCGGTGCACTGAACTACCATGACATACGATGAATCGGCAGAGTAATCTGCTAGGTAAGCTAATTTGTTTCAACCTACCAATAAATACACTGTTTTTCCTACCATTTACACAACTCCACCAAATATGTTAAAGAATTTAACTACGTCTCCGGTTAGATTTTCTCAACAATGAGGTCTCCAAGTGATCGGATTTTTGAACTACGTCCAGAAAATATTTGTTTCCAAGTTGAATCAAGTATCATAAGTCTAAGCATAGCTACCTAGAAGATAACAGGACCTGGCTAAGCAAGCAACGCAGGAAGCTTATATTTTATATTGCTTTTTTCCTGCGCCGAACAGTTTAACTTAATTGGCAGAAGACAAGTTTAAAGGAAGTCAAGTCATCTGTAGTGTAAAGTGCAACTTTTAGCTTTTCTTTTTCTTCTTACACACGGTAATCATATGACATTTTCATGATGCCTCGTGATGACATTTTGATGATGCCACCTGAGACATTGTTGTACAAGTTGTAACCAATGGAATGCTCATAGTTGAATTTGTTAGGGAAATATGCTTGTTGTATTACCAGGGGGCCAAAGGCCACAATATATAGTACATGTACAGGTGGAAATATGCAGGAAGCCCCCTAACATATGGGGAAACTACAATATACATATATATACATCTAACACCCCCCTCAAACTCATGGTGGATCCACAACACTGAGTTTGGAGAGTAAGAAATCATGCTGCGCTCGAGTCTGTGCCTTCGTAAAGAAATCCGCCAACTGCAAATCTGAAGGCACATAATGAACCGCAACAACATCATCCTGCACCTGAGCACGTGTGTAAAAAGCATCAACACCAATATGCTTGGTCAGCTCATGCTTGACCGGATCACGTGCAATACTGATAGCACATGTACTTGTCGGACAAAAGTGGAGTGGGTGTCGTAACGGAGACCCCAAAATCTGCAAGCAACCACCGTAACCAAGTCACCTCAGCAATCAACAAAGCCATAGCCCGCAACTCAGCCTCAACACTCGAACGGGAAACTGCGACCTGTTTCTTCGTCTTCCAAGCAACAAGCGAACCACCAAGAAACACACAGTAAGCAGAAAGTGAACGACGATCCGTAGGATCACTCGCCCACGTAGCATCCGAATAGCACTGGAGCTAGAGAGAGCTGGAACGGGGAAAGAAAAGGCGACGAGTGATCGTGCCACGAAGGTAACGGAGAACACGGAGGAGATGACTATAGTGAACAGTGGTAGGAGCTGAGACAAACTGACTCGAGAATATGAACAGGATAAGAAATATCAGGACGAGTGACAGCAAGATAAACAAGACTCCCAACAAGATGGCGATAACGGGTGGGATCAGGAAGAGGATCACCATCAGTAGGACGAAGCTTAACATTAAGCTCCATAGGAGTATCGACCGTGCGCTCATCCCCAAGAGCAGCACGAGCAAGAAGATCCTGAATGTACTTTTCCCGAGAGATAGAAAAGCCATCAGAAGTGGAGGAAACCTCAATGCCAAGAAAATAGCGAAGAGGACCAAGATCAGTCATAAGAAACTGATCACGAAGACGAGCCATGACGAAGGCAATATACTCAGGATCATCACCAGTAATGATCATATCATCAACATAAAGAAGAAGAAGAGTACGTCCACGAGGAGAAGTGTGAACGAAAAGTGCTGGATCATGAAGACTGGGAGAGAAACCAGCAGCAGTCACCACAGATGCGAAGCGCTCAAACCAGGCACGAGGGGCCTGTTTGAGACCATAGAGAGAACGTCGAAGACGACAAACCATCCCATCAGGAACAGAATACCCAGGAGGAGGCTGCATGTAAACCTGCTCACTCAACTCGCCATTAAGAAAAGCATTCTGAACATCAAGCTGGGAGACAGACCAGCGGCGAACGAAGCAACAGCAAGAAGGGTACGCACGGTAGTCATATGAGCCACGGGGGCAAAAGTCTCATCATAGTCACGCCCGTGCTCCTGCTCGAAAGCCACGAGCCACAAGACGCGCTTTATAGCGCTCAAGAGATCCATCGGAGCGAGTCTTAATTTTATAGACCCACTTACACGTGATAGGACGAACACCGGAAGGGGGAGAAACAAGATCCCAAGTGCCGGTGCGCTCAAGCGCAGCGATCTCCTCAGCCATGGCAAGCTGCCATTCGGGATGACGCTCGGCATCCCGATAAGAAGTCGGCTCGGAAACGACGGAGAGACCATACCGACTAGGAGAGTAACGAGCTGGAGCACGACGCCGACGCACGAGGCCGTGAAGGGGAAGCTCATCTGCAGAAGACAAGTCATCAGAAGAAGAGGAAGAAGGGACAGCATCGGAAGGAGCCGAAGCCGGAGAACGAGGAGTACTAGGTGGACTAGACGAACGAGAGGATGGCGCCGAGGGGGGCGCATCAGAAGTAGGAGGGAGGGGAGGAGGAACAGCAGGGGGTGCATCCGGAAAAAGAAGAAAAGAGATATCATCCACCGGGTAAGTACCCGAGGTGGGGCGAGGATAGAAGGGACGCGTCTCATCAAACGTGACGTCACGGGAGATGCGCATCCGACGACCAACGGGGTCCCAACAGCGATAGCCCTTATGCTCATCACTGTATCCGAGAAAAACACACTCAACAGACTGAGCGGTTAGTTTGGTGCGTTCACGAGGAGGCAGAAGGACATAGCAGACACAACCAAATGAACGGAGAGTCGAGTAGTCTGGAGAAACACCAGAGAGACGCTCGAGAGGAATGCCACCCTGTAGGGCAGCGGAAGGCTGAATGTTAATGAGGTGGGCCGACGTAGCAACAGCCTCAGCCCAGAAATGTGGCGGAAGAGAAGAAGCAATCATCATAGCACGGGTGGTCTCAAGAAGATGACGATGCTTACGCTCGGCGACGCCATTTTGAGCATGCGCGCCGGGACAAGAAAACTGAGCGAGGGTGCCCTCCTCAGCAAGGACACCACGAAGGTGCTGGGAGATATACTCACCAGCAGAATCAGCACGGAACACGCGAATGGGGGAGGAATACTGAGTGCGGACCATGGCCGCAAAACGCTGATAAATAGAGAGCACCTCACTGCGAGAGTGCATGAAAAACACCCAGGTGTACCGTGAAAAATCATCAATGAATAAGATATAGTATCGATGGCCCCCTTTCGAAGCGAAGGGAGCCGGACCCCAAACATCCGAATGGACTAAATCGAACGGTCGCCGAGAGACGGACACACTAGTAGGATAAGCAAGCTGAATCTGTTTGCCTAACCTACAACCACGACAGATGTAACGACCCATCTCCGAGAGACGGACCCCGAAGGCCACGATGAACCAAAGACGACAGGCGAGAGTCACAAAGGTGACCAAGACGATGATGCCACTGCTGAAAAGAGCAGGTGACAGAGGCAACAACCGGAGGAGAACTGGCAGATGGAGTGGCAGCGGAAGGAACATGAAGCCAGTCTAACTCCCAAAGCCCCGGAGACTTACGGCTACGAGGGCCAGCTCCAACCAGGGCCTGTGTGCGACGATCCTGAACCGCACAAGACTCAGCGTCAAGAATAACGCGACAACCAGAATCAGTGAGCTGGCTAGCAGAGAAAAGGTTCATCTGAAGGCGAGGAACATGAGAAACATCAGGGACAGAGAAAGAGGGAGTAGAAAGGACGCCTCTACTAGAAACAAGAATAGAGGTACCATCAGCCGTGACAACACGGACAGGAGAAAGAAGAGACCGAAGAGCAGACAGAATAGAAGACTCAGCGGTCATAAAAGGAAGCTCCAGAATCCAGATACCACGGGGACGTACCTGACTGTGTAGAAACTGGTGGTCGCGCAGTGCTAGAAGAGCCAGTCACAGAACCAGCAGCGCCCGGCGAGGAAGAGTCTGTAGTAGCGAGCAGACCACGAAGACCCCTGAGAATGTCCTGATCAGAGAGTGCAAGCTGCAGAAGATCCTGAAGAGCCAGCCTGCTGACGATCCTGGAACTGCTGACGTAAACTGGGATCCCGCGTCCAACAGGTGGAGGAAGTGTGGCCAACCTTGCCACAGTAGGTGCAATAAGGACGAGGGCGGAGACTCGGACCGCGAGGCTGCTGACGTAAACTGGAATCCCAAACATCAAGCTGGCGGTGAAGCTGCGCTACCTCATGCGCAGAGAGGGGCGCGACTGGAGAGGTCGGCGTACAATCAGGTGCCGACGAGGAGCTATCAGCCACACGCACAGATGCCACCAAAGGGGGCGACGGAGAGCAACACGCCGATGAAGATAGAGTCGGCAAAGCGCGGTCATAACCACGTGAAGAGGCCACAAAAGTCGATGTAGAGCGGCAAGCCGACGCAGACGGAGTCGGCGAAGCGCGAGCAGAGCCGCGTGAAGAGGCCGCGAAAGTCGATGTAGAGCGGCAGGCCGACATAGAGGAAGTCGGCGAAGCGCGGGCAGAGCCGCGTGAAGAGGCCGCAAAAGTCGATGTAGAGCGGCAGGCCGACATAGACGAAGTCGGCGAAGCGCGGGCAGAGTCGCGTGAAGAGGCCGCGAAAGTCGGTACAGAGCGGCGAGCCGACGTAGACGAAGTCGGTGAAGCGCGGGCAGAGCCGCGTGAAGAGGCCGCAAACGGCGACGAAGAATAGCTAGCAGTCATGCACAGAGGCAGCGGACAAATACCAAGTACCGAAGGTGGGCCCAAAGAAGGGGCGGGATCAGCGAAAGACATAGCTCGTTTTTTTTTTTTTGCTTCTTTTTTTTTTCAGATGGAAGTCAGGGAGATCGGAGGCAGCAACGATGAGAATCCTGGGAATCGATCTGGGAGATCCTGCCGCGGGTGAGCCTCCTGGGAATCGATCGCTGCGGACGGAATCGATTTGGGAAGCCTCCTCCTAGCGCGGGCAGGCGCGGGCAGGGAGCAGAAGGGCGGAGCAGAGTGGTGGGCCAGGCGCGGAGCAAGCGCTGCGTGCGATCCGGACGATCACGCGGAGCAGGAGATCACGCGGAGCAGGAATCACGCGGAGCAGGAATCGAGCGGGGGCAGACGGGCCGGAGCAGAATCGGGCCGGAGCAGATCGGCGCGGGCGTCTTCAATCGGGCGCGGCGCGTCCACGCGTGAATCGGCGCGGGCGTCGGCGGCGAACCAGGCGGGGTGCGGCACGTCCACGCGCCAGGAGAATCGGGATCGATCCAAGACGGAGAAGTAGACGACGACGGAGAGAGGAACGGCGACGGACAAGCAACGTCGGCCGACGAATTTAGAGAACCAATTTCGGCTCTGATACCATGTTAGGGAAATATGCTTGTTGTATTACCAGGGGGCCAAAGGCCACAATATATAATACATGTACAGGTGGAAATATGCAGGAAGCCCCCTAACATATGGGGAAACTACAATATACATATATATACATCTAACATAATTAGCTCAGTACTTAAACTACCGTGACACACGGCAAAATCGGCAGAGTAATAATTTGGGTAAGCTAATTCGTCTCAACTTGCTATTAAATACAGTTTTTCGCAGCTTGCACAACTCCCCAGCACATATTGGATTTAGTAGGACCTGGCTAAGCAAGCCACGGAGGCAGCAGACACATCTGCTTGTTTTTTGTTTGGTACTAGCCAGTAAACTGAAGAGAAGACTCATAAAAAATAAACGTCCTTTGCAAATTGAAGGATTTGAGAAAAGGCGGCCATCTTTTTTCATTTTCTTCTAGCAATCCAGTGATCGACGAGTGCGTGATGATCTGCGATCTATTGGTGCCCATCAAGTCATCAAAATGAACGTACAGCTAATGATTTGTTTGTGCAAACAAAACAAGCCGTAAATGTTCTTCTTGAGGGATTTGATCAGGAAAGGCAATAGGAATTCTGTGCGAGTAGGGACCAGCGGGCCGGGTTTGGTTGCTGGGAAGGCGGATCATCCAAGCCCGCTTAGATTTTCTTTTTTACTTTTCCCTGCACCGACGGACAGTTGACCGCAATTGGCACGAGGCAATGTTTAAGGCAAGCCTAATCTTTTTCTTCTTGAGAAAAGACAATCGTCTCAACCTGTCAATAAATACACTATTTTTCCTACCATTTCAACAATTCCACCAAAAATGTTGGATTTTTTTAACTATGTCTCCTGTTATATTTTCTCAAAGATGAGGTCTCCAGTTTCTGTTAGGGTGGAACTTATCAATTGTTGGAATTCGTCTAGTAGGTATGTCTAGATAATATATTTTTTCAAGCTGAATCAAGTATAATAACTCCAAGCCTAGTCATTTGAGCCATTATTGTACAACAAGCAAACAGTTGAAAAAAATACCCGCTGTTGAATCGGTGGAATGAACTACCATGACATACTATGAATCGGCAGAGTAATCTGCTTGGTAAGCTAATTTGTGTCAACCTGCCAATAAATACACTATTTTTTCTACAATTTGCACAACTCCACGAAATATGTTAGATTTTTTTAACTACGTCTCCGGTTACATTTTCCCAATGATGAGGTCCCCACCAGTTAGTGATCATATTTTTTAACTACGTGCAGATAATAATTTTTCCTAGTTGAGTCAACTATAATAAGTTTAAGCATAGCTACAGAGAAGATAACATGACCTGGCTAAGTAAGCAAGTAGGAATTACACACACATATTCATATGTACATGCATGCATGCAGCGACCGAGCCCGCCCATGATACGAGCGAAGACTCATCAGAACGAAACGTATTTTTCAAATTGAGTGATTTGAGAAAATCCAATAGTTTCTTTTCATTTTCTTCTAAGGATCCAGTGATCGACGAATGCGTGCGAAACTGCGATAGGAAGTCTGAACGTTCACGAATCACAGAATAGGCTGTTTTCATAGGAAAGAACAAATACTATCAATTACTTAGCAAGGTGGGATCGACTAAGGCTAGCCATAGTGCTAGTATCATAAGGAGTATCATGCATGCCACCTTGGTAAAAATCTGATGTGGCACTATAATTAATGAAGAGAGATATGCTAGTGTTATCATAATATGATACTGTATCATAGCATGTGAAACTAGATAATTTAATGTCAAACACATCCTATACACACAATTGCATTGAGATTCTACAAATAATTAAATATCATGAAATTATGATACTACTAGATGATACTAACCACTATAAGGTAGTACAATAGACTAGTATCATATGGATGATACCACTATATGATATATGATACTTTGCCCTATGGCCAGCCTAATCACACGGTCTGTTGTGCTTCTCTTGCGGTGGAAAACCAAAAGGCAGCTATCTGTGTCCAAGATTTTATTCCTCACGTCGTAGGTACCAATGGGGTGTTTATCGTCAGCTGGACAGGTTAATGCCTCGTCATGAAATTTTGAGGATGCCATTTGAGCCATTCTTATACAAGTAGCAATAGTTGAATGGTTAACAAATGGAGCCGCTGAACAAGTGTACTAAACTATCATTATACATGATCTGGGCTGTCCGACATGCTGTTTCTCATCCTGCTAATAAAAGCATACATTTTTTTCGGCATTTGCAAAATTCCACAACACATGTTAGACTTTTGTAACTACGTCTCGGGTTACTTTTTCCTAACAATGAGGTCCCAAATTTAGTTATTGGGTTGAATTTCTGGACTAGTGGATTTTTTCCAGTACGTTGAGATATTCTTTTTTCTATTTGACTCAAGTATAACCACTCCAAGCTTGAGACATTTGGAAGATGCCTCGTGATGACATTTTGATGATGCGGCTTAGATTTTATTTTTCCCTTTTCCTGCGCCGACAGTTTAACTTAGTTGGCACAAGACAACTTTAAGGGAAGCCAAGTCATGTATAGTGTAAAGTAGAACTTGTAACTTGTCTTTTTCTTCTTACACTTCTTTACACGGTAATTGCACTTTGATGATGCCTCGTGATGACATTTTGATGATGCCTCACTTGAGACATTGTGGTACAAGTTGCAACTCTCTGAATGCTCACCGTTGAATTAATGCACTAATTAAACTACCGTGACACACAGTAAATCGGCAGATAATCTCATGGGTAAGCTAATTCATCTCAACATGCCAATAAATAGATTTTTTCCACAGTTTGCACAACTCCACGGCACATATTGGATTTAGTAGGACCTGGCTAAGCAAGTCACGGAGGCAGCACACACACGTATTCATATGTACGTGCAGCGTTGAAGCATCCTTGCTTTTGTTTGGTACTAGCCAGTAAACCGAAGAGAAGACTCATAAAAAACAAACGTCTTTTTCAACTTGAGGGATATGAGAAAAGGCGATAATCTTTTTCATTTTCTTCTAGCGATCCAGTGATCGACGAGTGCGTGATGATCTGCAATCTATTGGAACCCAGCAACTCATCAAAACGAACTTATCGCTAATGATTTGTTTGTGCAAACAAAAAAAGCCGCAGATGTTCTTGTTGAGGGATTTGAGGAAAGGTAGTAGGCTGACTTTAACCAAATCCTATCAATTAATTAGCAAGGGTGGAGATTAATGACACGGTCTATTATGCTTCCCTTGGAACCAGCGGGGTTTGCTTCCAGCGCAGGTGGATCATCTAACCCCACTTAGATTTTCTTTTGCTTTATAGTGCATCGAACGACAGTTGACCTCAATTGGGAATAGTCTTTTTCTTCTTACACTTGTTTATGATCAGCTGGGCAGGCCAGCCTTGGTCAATAAAATTGTGATGATGCCATTTGAGCAATTCTTGTGGAAGTAGCAAATAGTTGAATGCTTGTACTAAATTATCATTACATATGATGATTGTCAGACTAATCTGCTTTCTTGGGAACTAATTCCCATCTTTCCAATAAAAAATGTATATTTCTTTTTCTCAGTGTTTCCACAATGCATGTTGGATTTTGTAACTACGTCTCAGGTTACTTTTTCCTAACGATGAGGTCCCTGATTACTTATTGCGTTGAACTTCTAAACTATTGGATTTTGTCTAGTATGTTGAGATGTTCTTTTCTCTAATTGACTCAAGTATAATGACTTCAAGCTTAGCGTCTTATAGAAGCTACCCATCGAGCTACCTTGTGCACTAGTATAAATAGATAACTCACCGTTGCAGCCCTTCTCATCACCACACACACATACACATACTTATTTTCTTGAGTTTGTAGGAAGTCATGGCTGAGATGAAGTACTCACCGAAGCAGCTAGTTGCAGTGCTGCTCTTAGCTCTCGCGTCCGCCATGATCGTCACCGCCCAGAACACAGTGCAGGATATGCTGGACGCCCACAACACGGTCCGCGCCAGCGTCGGCGTGCCACCAGTGGTGTGGGATGAAACGGTGGCGACATACGCGGATGCGTTCGCGGAGAAACGCCGCGCCGACTGCCTTTATGAATTCTCTCCATTGGGACGCCCATACGGAGAGAACGTCTTCGTGGGCACTGGTTCCGAATGGAATTATGTGGACGCCCTGAACTGGTGGGTTGCGGAGAAGCAGTACTACGACCACGCCACCAACACCTGCTCTGCGCCTTCCGGTCAGTCGTGTGATGCATACAAGCAGGTGGTGTGGAGGGACACAACGGCCATAGGCTGCCAAGGGCTCGTCTGCGATGGCAACGCTGGCGTGTATGTCATATGCGACTACAGCCCGCCGGGCAACGTGGTGGGGCAGACTCCATATTAGACAATGCACAAGGCATGCATGTGGCTAACCATGCATGTACTTGCGCTAGCAGCGTGTTGCATAAATAAATAACTAAGGGACACTGATAGGGTTCGGCAGACCAGGAATTCACATAATTCTTAGTCGAATGATGGCACCCACAGTTTGTGTTTGTGTGGTCCGAATCCCTCCTCCCTTTCACGCAAGCTTTGATTGTGTTTGTATTTTCCTATAACATATGTAACTGGGTTTGTATTTTAAGCTTGTTATCGTGATTGTTTTTGTTTGTATTTAAGTTGAAAGAGTACATCACTAACTTGGCTTATACGTTTATGATCGGTACAAAACAAAACAAAAAGAGCAAAAATCATATAGCAAACTAGACGCCCCTTCTATCCCAGGTAGAATGTAGGCTCTTCCAATATCTGTCTTCTTTCTCCATCTCTCCCCGACCTAGACCTCTGATGGTACGAAATAAAAAAGAGGGATATGTGTAGAACGATAGAGAGGAAGAGAGATTGACAGAATATGATGGATGTATTATTGAGCCTCATGGCGAGTATATATAGTGGTACAAAACTTGGAGGCTAAGATATCTCTCCTAGAGATAAGGTAGGAGACGGATTGAAAATCCTAAACTACCAAATACATGCACACGGAATATATCTCTAACATCCCATGCAGTCTTAGCGGTATCCGTCGTGAATAACTAGAGCATCGTTGACGGTCATGCTGGAGAGAAACCGAGGTAGAACCGGTGGGCTGACATCCCCCTACAGTAGCAGCGGGAGCGTCGTGGTCGGTGTCGCGGCGCGGATG
Source organism: Lolium rigidum (assembly GCF_022539505.1). Taxonomy (NCBI): domain Eukaryota; kingdom Viridiplantae; phylum Streptophyta; class Magnoliopsida; order Poales; family Poaceae; genus Lolium; species Lolium rigidum. Next base: position 48,898,577 of record NC_061511.1, read on the forward strand.
CTTTGACTGTAGAAGAAGCTGATGAGTGCTCATGCGAGGTGGTAGCCGTCCTTGTGCCGATGTCGAGGGAGGCGAGAGCACAGGGCAGTGCCGAGGTCGAGGTAGCCGTGCGAGGAGATGCCATGATCGATGTCGTGGTCAGGGATGCTTGTAACATCCCAAATTTTAAAACAAATAAGAAAATGAATTTTCCTTTTTCCAAATTTTGGAGTCAACAAAAACTTTAATTAAAGTAATTTATGTGCATAGTGCTCATACCTAAATGTTGTGATCCTTGCCATGATTGTTTGTTTGTGGTATTGAACATGCTTCAAAACCCTAAACCCTACCCTTTTCAAAACCCAAGAGGAACAAATAAGAAGAAAACAAAATATTAGGGTGAGGCATATGTGAGCAAATGGCCATACTTCCAATATTGGCCTATGTCATATCTACTTTACCCAAATGGCTTTTGACCTTTAACAAACTTAACCAAATACTAAAGGAACCCAAAAGAACACAATTTGGATCAAAGAGAAACCAAAATAAAAGAAAAAGAAAATAAAAATAGTATCACATATGAGGCTATGACCATATTTGCAAATCTTTAATCTAGGCCATTTTACTTTGTGCCAATGGTTTGGAAACATAACTAAACACTAAATAACACCTTTTGGATCAAGGAAACACAAATCAAATCAAAAGAAATAGCAAAATTCACTCACATATGATAATGGTCAATTTTGACATTTACATCAGGGTACCCACTTTGAGCCTCTGTATTAAGAGATTTCTAAACCAAACTCTCCCAACTCTTTGCACCTCATCCATGACCTCATCAAGTTGAACACTTTTGATGTTGACCACTTTGACTAGTTCTTTTTCTATTGCTTAATTTAATCAAGCCAAGATGCAACATCCAATCAGATTCAAGATCATATCCCATTTGGATTTTTCCAAATCAACACCATTTTGCCCACCACCACCACCAACATTTGCCAAATAATATTTGAATCACTTCCACCAAAAAGTTTGGCAAAATTCAAAATTAAAATTGTTGCGGCCATTGTGTCGAACACTTGGTGGGCACAAACCTGCCAACCCTAGACACTCTAATACCCAGCATGTTTTAGACTAAACCCTCACCTCTCTGGTCAACAACAACTCACTCTTGCACCCAGTGAACTTTGCCAAGCGCCAGAGACAAAGATATGGCATGATCTCATCAAGGACAAGACCATGCCGTGGTGGTCATGCCCCTCTCCATGCCATCCTCTCCACCTCTCACCTCAGCCATGCATCAGCATATCCTCGCGCTTCTCCACACTCTGCTGAGCAAGCTAGACATCATCCCTGGCCGAGGAGAGCATGACCTGACCCAGAACATGACATGCCCAGATGCGCCTAGACACGCCAGGACACGCCCAGACTATTGAAGATATGCCCAAGAAACAATAATAAAGTGGTTATTATATATCTTTGTGTTTATGATAAATGTTTATATACCATGCTATAATTTTATTAACCAGAAACATTGATACATGTGTGTTATGTAAACAACAAGGAGTCCCTAGTAAGCCCCTTGTATAACTAGCTTGTTGATTAATAGATGATCATAGTTTCATGATCATGAACATTGGATGTTATTAATAACAAGGTTATGTCATTATGTGATTGATGTAATGGACACACCCAATTAAGCGTAGCATAAGATCACGTCATTAAGTTCATTTGCTATAAGCTTTCGATACATAGTTACCTAGTCCTTCGACCATGAGATAATGTAAATCACTTATGCCGGAAGGGTACTTTGATTACATCAAACGCCACTGCGTAAATGGGTGGTTATAAAGGTGGGATTAGGTATTCGGAAAGTATGAGTTGAGGCATATGGATCAACAGTGAAATTTGTCCATACCAATGACGGATAGATATACTCTGGGCCCTCTCGGTGGAATGTCGTCTAATTAGCTTGCAAGCATATGAATGGTTCATAAGAGATGACATACCACGGTATTAGTAAAGAGTACTTGTCAGAGATGAGGTTGAACAAGGTATAGAGATACTGATGATCAAACCTCGGACAAGTAAAATATCGCGTGACAAAGGGAATCGGTATCGTATGTAAATGGTTCATTCGATCACTAAGTCATCGTTGAATATGTGGGAGCCATTATGGATCTCCGGATCCCGCTATTGGTTATTGGTCGGAGAGAAGTCTCAACCATGTCTGCATAGTTCGCGAACCGTAGGGTGACACACTGAAGGTTTGATGTCGTTTAAGTAGATATGGAATTTGGAATGGAGTTCGAAGTTTTGTTCGGAGTCTCGGATGAGATCTAGGACATCACGAGGAGGTCCGGAATGGTCCGGAGAATAAGATTCATATATAGGAAGTCATTTTCTAAGTTTGGAAATGATCCGGTGCATTTATGGAAGGTTCTAGAAGGTTCTAGAAAAGTCCAGAAGAAATCAACATGGAAGGTGGAGTCCCAGGTGGACTCCACCTAGCATGGCCGGCCAACCCTAAGGGGGAGGAGTCCCAAGTGGACTCCACCATGGTGGCCGGCCACCCCCCCCCCCAAGGAAAGGTGGGAGTCCCACCTTGAGTAGGAGTCCCATCTTGAGTAGGTTTCGTCCTTATGGCAAGTTTTGGTTTCGGGTCTTATTCGAAGACTTGTAGTCTAACTCTTGGGGGTTTCCACCTATAAAAAGAGGACCAAGGGGAGGGGCCGGCCACTAAAGCCACCACCTTGGCCGCACCCCTTGAGGCCGGCGCCCAAGCCCCCTCTCCCCAAACCCCAGCCTCTCATCCTCCACATAATACTCCCGCAGCGCATAGGCGAAGCCTCTGCCGGAGTTCTCCATCACCACCGCCACCACGCCGTCGTGCTGCCGGGATTCCGAGGAGGATCTACTACTTCTTATGCCCAGCTGGAACGGGGAGAAGGACGTCATCATTGATGCGCGTAGATGTACACGTCCGTTGGGAACCCCAAGAGGAAGGTATGATGCGCACGGTGGCAAGTTTCCTCGATAAGAAACCAAGGTTTAATCGGACCAGTAGGAGTCAAGAAGCACGTTGAAGGTTGATGGTGGCGAAATGTGATGCGGCGCAACACCGGGGATTTCGGCGCCAACGTGGAACCTGCACAACACAACCAAAGTACTTTGCCCCAACGAAACGAGTGAGGTTGTCAATCTCACCGGCTTGCTGTAACAAAGGATTAACCGTATTGTGTGGAAGATGATTGTTTGCAAGAAAACGAGTAAACAAGTATTGCGAGTAGATTGTATGCGATGTAAAGAATAGGACCGGGGTCCACGGTTCACTAGAGGTGTCTCTCCCATAAGATAAAAGCATGTTGGGTGAACAAATTACAGTCGGGCAATTGACAAATAGAAAAGGGCATAACAATGCATATACATGATATGATAAATATAGTGAGATTTAATCCGGGCATTACGACAAAGTACATAGACCGCCATCCAACTGCATCTATGCCTAAAAAGTCCACCTTTAGGTTATCATCCGAACCCCTTTCGGTATTAAGTTGCAAAGCAACGAGACAATTGCATTAAGTATGGTGCGTAATGTAATCGACAACTACATCCTTAGACATAGAATCAATGTTTTATCCCTAGTGGCAACAGCACATCACAACCTTAGAACTTTCCATCCACTGTCCCGGTATCAATGAAGGCATGAACCCACTATCGAGCATAAATACTCCCTCTTGGAGTTAAGAGTAAAAACTTGGCCAGAGCCTCTACTAATAACGGAGAGCATGCAAGATCATAAACAACACATAAACAATAGATTGATAATCACCATAACATAGCATTCTCTATTCATCGGATCCCGACAAACACAACATATAGAATTACAGATAGATGATCTTGATCATGTTAGGCAGCTCACAAGATCCAACAATGAAGCACATGAGGAGAAGACGACCATCTAGCTACTGCTATGGACCCATAGTCCATGGGTGAACTACTCACTCATCACTCCGGAGGCGATCATGGCGATGAAGAGTCCTCCGGGAGATGAATCCCCTCTCCGGCGGAGGTGCCGGAGGCGATCTCTGAATCCCCGAGATGGGATTCGCGGCGGCGGCGTCTCGGTATGGTTTTCCGTATCGTGGCTCTCGGTACTGGGGGTTTCGCGACGGAGGCTTTAAGTAGGCGGAAGGGCAAGTCGGGGGGCCACACGAGGGCCCCACATGACAGGGCCGCGCGGCCAAGCCCTAGGCCGCGCCGCCCTGTTGTGGCGGCGCCTCGTGGCCCCACTTCCTTTACTCTTCGGTCTTCTGGAAGCTTCGTGCAAAAATAGGACCCTGGGCGTTGATTTCGTCCAATTCCGAGAATATTTCGTTACTAGGATTTCTGAAACCAAAAACAGCAGAAAACAGCAACTGGCTCTTCGGCATCTTGTTAATAGGTTAGTTCCAGAAAATGCGTAAATACGACATATAATGTGCATAAAACATGTAGATATCATCAATAATGTAGCATGGAACATAAGAAATTATCGATACGTTGGAGACGTATCAGCATCCCCAAGCTTAGTTACTGCTCGTCCGAGCAGGTAAAACGATAACAAAGATAATTTACGAAGTGACATGCCATCATAATCTTGATCATACTATTTGTAAACATATGTAATGAATGCAGCGATCAAAACAATGGTAATGACATGAGTAAACAAGCTGAATCATATGACAAAGACTTTTCATGAATAGTACTTCAAGACAAGCATAAATAAGTCTTGCATAAGAGTTAACTCATAAAGCAATAAATCAAAGTAAAGGTATTGAAGCAACACAAAGGAAGACTAAGTTTCAGCGGTTGCTTTCAACTTATAACATGTATATCTCATGGATATTGTCAACATAGAGTAATATAACAAGTGCAATATGCAAGTATGTAGGAATCAATGCACAGTTCACACAAGTGTTTGCTTCTTAAGGTGGAGAGAGATAGGTAAAGCTGACTCAACATAAAAGTAAAAGAAAGGTCCTTCAAAGAGGAAAGCATCGATTGCTGTATTTGTGCTAGAGCTTTTATTTTGAAAACATGAAACAATTTTGTCAACGGTAGTAATAAAGCATATGAGTTATGTAAATTATATCTTACAAGTTGCAAGCCTCATGCATAGTATACTAATAGTGCCCGCACCTTGTCCTACTTAGCTTGGACTACCGGATCATCACAATGCACATGTTTCAACCAAGTGTCACAAAGGGTACCTCCATGCCGCTTGTACAAAGGTCTAAGGAGAAAGCTCGCATTTTGGATTTCTCGCTTTTGATTATTCTCAACTTAGACATCCATACGGGACAACATGGACAACGAGATAATGGACTCCTCTTTAATGCATAAGCATGTAACAATAATTATTATTCTCATATGAGATTGAGGATATATGTCCAAGCTGAAACTTCCACCATGATTCATGGCTTTAGTTAGCGGCCCAATGTTCTTCTCTAACAATATGCATGCTCCAATCATTAAGGTGATAGATCCTTCAGACAAGACGGACATGCATAGCAACTCACATGATATTCAACAAAGAATAGTTGATGGCGTTCCCCAGAAGCATGGTTATCGCACAACAAGCAACTTATTAAGAGATAAAGTGCATAAGTACATATTCAATACTACAATAGTTTTTAAGGCTATTTTGTCCCATGAGCTATATATTGCAAAGGTGAATGATGGAATTTTAAAGGTAGCACTCAAGCAATTTACTTTGGAATGGCGGAGAAATACCATGTAGTAGGTAGGTATGGTGGACACAAATGGCATAGTGGTTGGCTCAAGGATTTTGGATGCATGAGAAGTATTCCCTCTCGATACAAGGTTTAGGCTAGCAAGGTTATTTGAAGCAAACTCAAGGATAAACCGGTGCAGCAAAACTCACATAAAAGACATATTGTAAACATTATAAGACTCTACACCGTCTTCCTTGTTGTTCAAAACTCAATACTAGATATTATCTAGACCTTAGAGAGACCAAATATGCAACCCAAATTTTAGCAAGCTCTATGTATTTCTTCATTAATGGGTGCAAAGTATATGATTCAAGAGCTTAAACATGAGCACAACAATTGCCAAGTATCACATTATCCAAGACATTTTAGAATTACTACATGTAGCATTTTCCAATTCCAACCATATAACAATTTAACGAAGAAGAAACTTCGCCATGAACATATTTGTCCATATGCAACAGCGGAGCGTGTCTCTCTCCCACAAAGTGAATGCTAGGATCCATTTTATTCAAACAAAAACAAAAACAAAAACAAACCGACGCTCCAAGTAAAGAACACAAGATGTGACTGAATAAGAATATAGTTTCAGGGGAGGAACACGATGATGTTGTCGATGAAGAAGGGGATGCCTTGGGCATCCCCAAGCTTAGACAGCTTGAGTCTTCTTAGAATATGCGGGGATGAACCACGGGGGCATCCCCAAGCTTAGAGCTTTCACTCCTCTTGATCATAGTATATCATACTCCTCTCTTGACCCTTGAAAACTTCCTTCACACCAAACTTCAAGCAAACTCATTAGAGGGTTAGTGCACAATTAATAATTCACATGTTCGAGAGGTGGCACAATCATTCTTTACACTTCTGGACATTGCATAAAGCTACTGGACATTAATTGATCAAAGAAATTCATCCAACATAGCAAAAGAGGCAATGCGAAATAAAAGGCAGAATCTGTCAAAACAGAACAGTTCGTAAAGACGAATTTGAAAATGGCACCAGACTTGCTCAAATGGAAAAACTCAAAACTAATGAAAGTTGCGTACATATCTGAGGATCACGCTCGTAAATTGGCAGATTTTTTCGAATTTTATACAGAGACTTAAGCCCAGATTCGTGACAGACAGCAATGCTGTTTCTGCGCAGCGATCTCAAATATAACATCAACTTTAACATAGAAACTTTACTTGGCACAAAAACATGATAAGGAGAGGTTGCTACAGTAGTAAACAACTTCCAAGACTCAACAAAACAAAAAATTGCTGTAGTAAAAACATGGGTTGTCTCCCATAAGCGCTTTTCTTTAACGCCTTTCAGCTAGGCGCAGAAAGTGCAAATCAAGTAACATCAAGAGTAGAAGCATCAACATCATAACTTGTTCTAATAATAGAATCAAAAGGTAACTTCATTCTCTTTCTAGGGAAGTGTTTCATACCTTTCTTGAGAGGAAATTGATATTTAATATTACCTTCTCTCATATCAATAACAGCACCAACGGTTCGAAGAAAAGGTCTTCCCAATACAATAGGACAAGATGCATTGCATTCGATATCCTAGACAACAAAATCAACGGGGACAAGGTTATTGTTAACCGTAATGCGAACATTATCAATCCTCCCCAAAGGATTCTTTTTAAAATTATCGGCAAGATTAACATCCAAATAACAATTCTTCAATGGTGGCAAGTCAAGCATATCATAAATCTTTTTAGGCATAACAGAAATACTTGCACCAAGATCACATAAAGCATTACATTCAAAGTCATTGAATTTCATTTTAATGATGGGCTCCCAACCATCTTCTAACTTTCTAGGAATAGAAGTTTCAAGTTTTAGTTTCTCTTCTCTAGCTTCTATGAGAGCATTTGTAATGTGTTTTGTAAAGGCCAAATTTATAGCACTAGCATTAGGACTTTTAGCAAGTTTTTGTAAGAACTTTATAACTTCAGAGATGTGGAAATCATAAAAGTCTAAATCATTATGAGCTACAGCAATGGGATCATTGTCCCCAAGATTGGAAAAAATTTCAGCAGTTTTATCACAAGCAGTTTCAGCAGTTTTAGCAATTTCAGGCAGTTTTGTACGCTTTGCACTAGGAGTAGAAACATTGCCAACACCAATTATTTTACCATTGATAGTAGGAGGTGCAGCAACATGTGAATCATTATCATTACTAATGGTGGTGAGAGTCCAAACTTTAGCTACATTATTCTCTTTAGCTAGTTTTTCATTTTCTTCTCTATCCCACCTAGCACGCAATTCAGCCATTAATCTTATATTCTCATTAATTCTAACTTGGATGGCATTTGCTGTAGTAGTAATCTTATTATCAATATCATAATTAGGCATAACTTTCAATTTTAATAACTTAACATCAGAGGCAAGTCTATCAACTCTAGAAGCAATAATATCAATTTTATCAAGCTTTTCCTCAACAGATTTGTTAAAGGCAGTTTGTGTACTAATAAATTCTTTAAGCATAGCTTCAAGACCAGAGGGTACACTCCTATTATTGTTGTAAGAATTCCCATAAGAATTACCATAACCATTACCATTAGCAGAAGGATATGGCCTATAGTTATTACCAGAGTTGTTCCTATAAGCATTGTTGTTGAAATTATTATTTTTAATGAAATTCACATCAACATTTTCTTCTTGAGCAACTAATGAAGCTAAAGGAACATTATTAGGATCTACATTAGATCTACCATTCACAAGCATAGACATAATCACATCAATCTTATCACTCAAGGAAGAGGTTTCTTCAACAGAATTTACCTTCTTACCTTGTGGAGCTCTTTCCGTGTGCCATTCGGAGTAATTTATCATCATATCATCAAGAAGCTTTGTAGCCGCCCCCAAAGTGATGGACATAAAGGTACCTCCAGCAGCTGAATCCAATAAATTCCGCGAAGAAAAATTTAGTCTTGCATAGAAGGTTTGGATGATCATCCAAGTAGTCAGTCCATGGGTTGGGCAATTCTTTACCAAAGATTGCATTCTCTCCCATGCTTGAGCAACATGTTCAGTATCTAATTGCTTAAAATTCATTATGCTACTTCTCAAAGATATAATTTTAGCGGGAGGATAATATCTACCAATAAAAGCATCCTTACATTTAATCCATGAATCAATACTATTCTTAGGCAAAGATAGCAACCAATCTTTAGCTCTTCCTCTTAATGAGAAAGGAAACAATTTCAATTTAATAATATCACCATGTACATCCTTATACTTTTGCATTTCACAAAGTTCAACAAAATTATTGAGATGGGCAGCAGCATCATCAGAACTAACACCAGAAAATTGATCTCTCATGACAAGGTTCAGTAAAGCGAGGTTTAATTTCAAAGAATTCTGCTTGTAGTAGCGGAGTGGAGCAATAGGTGTGCATAGGAAATCATTATTATTAGTGGTTGTGAAGTCACACAACTTAGTATTTTCGGGGTATTCATTTTAGCAACGAGTAAATAAGACAAACTAGATAAAGTAAATGCAAGTAACTAATTTTTTTGTGTTTTTGATATAGAGAGCAAGACGAGTAAATAAAGTAAAACTAGCAACTAATTTTTTTGTGTTTTGTTTAGGTGCAGCAAACAAAGTAGTAAATAAAATAAAGCAAGACAAAAACAAAGTAAAGAGATTGAGAAGTGGAGACTCCCCTTGCAACGTGTCTTGATCTCCCCGGCAACGGCGCCAGAAATTTGCTTGCTGGCGTGTAGTTGACGTGGGAGTTAGAAATCTTTGTGGTGTAACTTTTCTTCAGATCCCCGGCAACGGCGCCAGAAATTTGCTTGATGCGCGTAGATGTACACGTCCGTTGGGAACCCCAAGAGGAAGGTATGATGCGCACAGTGGCAAGTTTCCCTCAGTAAGAAACCAAGGTTTAATCGGACCAGTAGGAGTCAAGAAGCACGTTGAAGGTTGATGGTGGCGAAATGTGATGTGGCGCAACACCAGGGATTCCGGCGCAAACGTGGAACCTACACAACACAACCAAAGTACTTTGCCCCAACGAAACAGTGAGGTTGTCAATCTCACTGAGCTTCGTCGTAACAAAGGATTAACCGTATTGTGTGGAAGATGATTGTTTGCAGAAAACAGTAAACAAGTATTGCAGTAGGTTGTATGCGATGTAAAGAATAGGACCGGGGTCCACAGTTCACTAGAGGTGTCTCTCCCATAAGATAAAAGCATGTTGGGTGAACAAATTACAGTCGGGCAATTGACAAATAGAAAAGGGCATAACAATGCATATACATGATATGATAAATATAGTGAGATTTAATCCGGGCATTACGAAAAAGTACATAGACCGCCATCCAAGCTGCATCTATGCCTAAAAAGTCCACCTTCGGGTTATCATCCGAACCCCTTTCGGTATTAAGTTGCAAAGCAACGAGACAATTGCATTAAGTATGGTGCGTAATGTAATCGACAACTACATCCTTAGACATAGAATCAATGTTTTATCCCTAGTGGCAACGGCACATCACAACCTTAGAACTTTACATCCTCTGTCCCGAGTATCAATGAAGGCATGAACCCACTATCGAGCATAAATACTCCCTCTTGGAGTTAAGAGTAAAAACTTGGCCAGAGCCTCTACTAATAACGGAGAGCATGCAAGATCATAAACAACACATAAACAATAGATTGATAATCACCATAACATAGCATTCTCTATTCATCGGATCCCGACAAACACAACATATAGAATTACAGATAGATGATCTTGATCATGTTAGGCAGCTCACAAGATCCAACAATGAAGCACATGAGGAGAAGACGATCATCTAGCTACTGCTATGGACCCATAGTCCAGGGGTGAACTACTCACTCATCACTCCGGAGGCGATCATGGCGATGAAGAGTCCTCCGGGAGATGAATCCTCTCTCCGGCAGGGTGCCGGAGAGCGATCTCTGAATCCCCCGAGATGGGATTCGCGGCGGCGCGTCTCGGTATGGTTTTCCGTATCGTGGCTCTCGGTGCTCGGGGGTTTCGCGACGGAGGCTTTAAGTAGGCGGAAGGGCAAGTCGGGGGGCCACACGAGGGCCCCACATGACAGGGCCGCGCGGCCAAGCCCTAGGCCGCGCCGCCCTGTTGTGGCGGCGCCTCGTGGCCCCACTTCCTTTCCTCTTCGGTCTTCGGAAGCTTCGTGCAAAAATAGGACCACGGGCGTTGATTTCGTCCAATTCCGAGAATATTTCGTTACTAGGATTTACGAAACCAAAAACAGCGAGAAAACGACAAGCTGGCTCTTCGGCATCTTGTTAGTAGGTTAGTTCCAGAAAATGCGTAAATACGACATATAATGTGCATAAAACATGTAGATATCATCAATAATGTAGCATGGAACATAAGAAATTATCGATACGTTGGAGACGTATCAGTCATCAACACCAAACGTGTGACCGAGTACGGAGGTGCTGCCCGATTGTGGCACCGTCAAGATCTTCTACACGCTTTTGCAAGCGGCAAGTGATCGTTCGAGGCTTAGTCTCTTGATCTTCTCGTTGCTACCATCTACTAGATTAGATCTTGGCTTCTGTTTTCGTTCTTGCGATAGGAATTTTTTTGTTTTTCTATGCTACGAATCCCATCACAGACATGCCACTGGACGCGCCAGAGCACCGCCTCGCCCCGACGCGTCCGTCCTGCCCTCGCCCTCTCCTCTCGCATGCGCAATCACCACAGCACCAGCTCCCTCCTGGACAACCCCATTGGCCCGCGCTCGCCCTGTAGCTGACGCCACCATCGACAACCTCCGCCGGGCCCGTGGCATAGACTGACATCGCCCGCACTCCTCCGTCCACCTCCTGCCGCGCCATGACGCGCATCAGGACCGCCTTGACGTCGCCAACGTCCCTGCGTCAGCGCCCAACCCTCTCCGCTCCTGTAGCCACGACGCCTTGAGCGACTTGCCCCGTGAGCCGCAGACCTCGACGCCGCTATAAAAGGAGGCCTCCCTCGCCCCAAATCTCCACACCATTCGACTTCTCCCATCTCAGAACCACTCCTCGAGCTCTCCCTCTTCCCAATTTGCACCGTAGCTAGCCAATTGCATCGCCGGAGCCTGCGGAGCCGCCGCGGAAGAAGAAGGAGATTGCCGCCGCCCCAGGAGCTGCCACTTGTACCAGGAGAACCGCCGCCGTCGACAACCCCGTCGTGCATCATCGCCGATCATCGCCGGAGCGCCGGTGAGCCTCCCACCCCCTGGTGCTTGCCGCCAGTGAGCTCATGCTCGTCCTCGACGACGACGCACGCCAGCGGCTCGATCTTTTTCTAATCCAACGCCTCTTATTGATCCATACCGCTTCGGCGTTTACAAGTCACTGGCGAGTGGGACCCTTCGTCAGACGGCCCGTGCGTGCGAGACGCGTTACTGGGCCGGTCTGCTAGGCTTTTTCTTTCACGGGCCCATTTGCGTTTCCCGCGCAAGCCCAATGATTCAAAATTGGTTTAAATCTTTTAGTTCAATTTCCATACTGGTGTCAAGTTCAAAATTAAAAATTGAAAGATCTGCTGAGCCAAATTTTATGAATTTGATATTGTTGGAAAGGTTGTGAAAATCTCTAACCAACTACACTGGTCTCAACCCTAGATCTATTGTAGAATTTGTGTAGCACAAAGAACCAGTCAGTACCTTTTTCAAATTCAAACATTTATTAAAAATCCACCATAAATGATTTTGAGTTGATTCCAACTCTCATAATTCACATTTCACATACTCTACATGAATATGTAAGAACATAGCATAGTCGTTTACATGATCATGGGCTAGAGCAAAATAATGGCTATATAGTCATTTCCAGCTCATTTAAACTATTTCAAAAATAGTATTTAAATCCTATGAGATGTAGCATCTCATTTAAATCATTTTTCTAAGTAATTCAATGTGAGGTGATGACCTTAGTCTTCATGACCCCATATGTTATTACTTGAGAATATTAAATCCTTTTCTAAAATAGTAATGATTAAATGGTATGAGATATTTTATCTCATTTAAATCATTTTTCCAAATGGTAAATATGAAGTGGTGACTTAGGTCAACATGATCTCATATTTATTATTTGAGGATATTAAATCTTAGTAATGTTCAAAGAAAGGAAATTATTCCTCAAAGGAAAGAGAAACCTTAATAAATATTTCAATGAGAGTAAATTACTTTTCAAAGTAAATAAAAGTAAAACCCTAGTATGGATGCTTGCGATGATAATAGGTCATCTTGTGTGAACCATTATGGTTACTAGTCTACCTAAGTATTTGTTTGGTGATTGTGCACCTCGTATTCATTTATAGACGCTAGTACCGAGTGCTACGAGGAAGAAGAAGTCTACGAAGAAGAAGAAGGGAACTTTGATCACTACACCAACCAAGGCAAGCTATACGCTTGCTAGCTACCATAGTGCAAAGCTCTACTAGAGCAAGGCACCATTGCACCATTACTTTATGTTTAAGGATCCAATCCCAAGTTTTTACATTGCAAGCTTTTACGTTGGTTTATCAAAGTTTAGTTTGTTCATAGTTAACTTTGGTCTGGATGTGGAGTATTACAAGAGCATCAAACTTAGCCTAGAGAGCTAAAACTTAGTTAGCACCCCTCATGATTAGTTGCTAGTCCTAAACTAAAATTGAGTACTCTAGATGGGAACTTGTGAATCAAATGACTTTGAAAACCTTCGAATGATGACTCATTCTATTGAAAGTTTTGAAGGTGAATATGACTTGTGAATAACATGGTGAATTTTACAAAACACTGATGGTTGGGTTCGGATGCGATACCATTCCAATTTTTGAGTACCCCCACAATACCTGATTATGGGTAGGGCTTAACTGGAAGTTTATGTATTTTAGTATGGGTTCCCTCTAAACAAGCGTCATAGGGGTTATGCCGAGGCTGCCTCCGTTGAAAGTGAAATGACGTGAATATGAGGTGAATGTCCTACCCAAGCCCTGTGCAGTTCCCAGGATGGCGGTTTGCCATGGCTGGGAGGCCAAGCTCATGGGGAGAGGTGCCTATACAAGGGTATGTAAGTGAAAGGTTATGGTTGATGATCCGCATACTGAGTATGCACTAGTAGGGAAATGCTTATAGGTGGAGCTTAGTTCTATGGCGCACCAGTAGAAATGCGCCAAAGAAAGATTTTTTGTGGCGCATGAGAAAGAATGCGCCACAAAAATAAGCTATTTTTGTGGCGCACTACCGAACCGTGCGCCACAGAAATTATGTGGGGCCCACATCCTGCCACCACCAATTATTAGTGTAGGTATTTCTGTGGCGCACATGGCGTGCTGCGCCACAGAAATAAGTGTTTCTGTGGCGCACTGGTTCTGGTGCGCCACAGAAGTAGTTGATTCTGTGGCGCACTTGTGCTGGTGCGCCACAGAAATAGCGCCATCTATATCCAACCGTACCCCCTCCCCCGCCCGTACTTCCTCCTCCACCCCTCTTCCTCTCCCTACCGCCGCGCGCCGCCGCCTTCCATGGTGAGCGTCGCCGTCGCCGCCGCCTCCTTCCTCCGCGAGGGCCGCATGCCGCCACGCTCCACCAATCCCCGCCACCAGCAGCACAAGCCGCTGTGGCATGGAGGAGGAGGGGCCGCCGCATGGAGGAGGAGGGGCCGGCTCCGCGTCATGGAGGAGGACCCGCCGCATCTTCCTCCTCCTCCACCCCTGCCGTCATCGTCAACCTCCTCCTCCACCCCTACCCGGCCCCTCCCTCTTCCTCTACCCGGCCCCTCCTCCAACAGCATCGTCGGTGAGCTCCACCTCTCCACTCCCCTCCCTCTTCCTCTCCCGTGCGTTCACAAAGTGCTCGAAGAAATTACTTTGTCTCTTTGTCCCTGGTTGCCTCCTTAATTGATGCCTTATGATCCAAATTACTATATTATTGGATTGAGTGATATGGCTACTGCTTGTTTGCTCTCCAAATTACCAAGTGATGAATATATAATCCCTTTGGAGCATCTGCCCCATGCTATATATGTGTATTTGACCATGCTTATGATGGATTTCTTTTAAGGACTCTAGCTAGATTAGAGGGGAAAAAGTTGCTGCTTTGTTGCCTATGATAATGGATCATCAAATGTTTCCCTTTGTCCCTGGTTGCCTCCTTAATTGATGCCTTATGATCCAAATGACCCAAGTCCCTTGCATGATCCCATTTGTCCCTAATGTTGCTTAAGATGAATAAATTCCTTCTAATCACCATTTGGAGATTGATACGTCTCCAACGTATCGATAATTTCTTATGTTCCATGCTACTTTATTGATGATACCTACATGTTTTATACACATTATATGTCATATTTATGCATTTTCTGGAACTAACCTATTAACAAGATGCCGAAGTGCCAGTTCACGTTTTTACGCTGTTTTTGGTTTCAGAAATCCTAGTAACGAAATATTCTCGGAATCGGACGAAATCAACGCCCGGGTTCCTATTTTGCCCGGAAGCATCCAGAACACCCGAGAGCCGCCGGAGGGGGCCTGGTGGGCCCGGATGACATGGTGGCGCGGCCCAGGCCCGGCCGCGCCACCCTATGGTGTCGTCGCCTCGTTGACCCCCCTGCGCCGCCTCTTCGCCTATATAAAGCCCACGCATCGAAAACCCTTACGGAGAGAGCCACGATACGAGAAAAGTTCCCGAGCCGCCGCCATCGCGAAGCCAAGATGCGGGGGACAGGAGTCTCTGTTCCGGCACCCTGCCGGAGCGGGGAAGTGCCCCGGAAGGCTTCTCCATCGACACCGCTGCCATCTCCACCGCCATCTTCATCACCGCTGCTGCTCCCATGAAGAGGGAGTAGTTCTCCATCGAGGCTCGGGGCTGTACCGGTAGCTATGTGGTTCATCTCTCTCCTATGTACTTCAATACAATAATCTCATGAGCTGCCTTACATGATTGAGATTCATATGATGATGCTTGTAATCTAGATGTCATTATGCTAGTCAAGTGGGTTTTACCTATGTGATCTCCGGAGACTCCTTGTCCCACGTGTGTAAAGGTGACGAGTGTGTGCACCGTGTGGGTCTCTTAGGCTATATTTCACGAAGTACTTATTCACTTGTTGAAGAGCGTAGTGAAGTGCTTATTTATATCTCTTTATGATTGCAATGTGCATCGTATCACAATTTATCTATGTGCTACTCTAGTGATGTGTTATTAAAGTAGTTTTATTCCTCCTGCATGTGTGCAAAGGTGACGAGTGCGTGCACCGTGTTAGTACTTGGTTTATGCTATGATCATGATCTCTTGTAGATTGCGAAGTTAACTATTGCTATGATAATATTGATGTGATCTATTCCTCCTACATATGCATGAAGGTGACGGTGTGCATGCTATGCTAGTACTTGGTTTAGTCGTTTTGATCTATCTTACACTTAAGGTTACTTAAACATGAGCATTATTGTGGAGCTTGTTAACTCCGGCATTGAGGGTTCGTGTAATCCTACGCAATGTGTTCATCATCCAACAAAAGTGTAGAGTATGCATTTATCTATTCTGTTATGTGATCAATGTTGAGAGTGTCCACTAGTGAAAGTGTAATCCCTAGGCCTTGTTCCCAAATACTGCTGAGTTACTACTGCTTGTTTACTGTTTTACTGTGTTACTACTGCTGCAATACTACCACCACCAACTACACGTCAGCAAGCTATTTTCTGGCACCGTTGCTACTGCTCATATATATTCATACCACCTGTATTTCACTATCTCTTCGCCGAACTAGTGCACCTATTTGGTGTGTTGGGGACACAAGAGACTTCTTGCTTTGTGGTTGCAGGGTTGCATGAGAGGGATATCTTTGACCTCTTCCTCCCTGAGTTCGATAAACCTTGGGTGATCCACTTAAGGGAAAACTTGCTGCTTGTTCTACAAACCTCTGCACTTGGAGGCCCAACACTGTCTACGGGAAAGGAGGGGAACGTAGACATCAAGCACTTTTACGGCGCCGTTGCCGGGGAGGAAAGGTAAAAGGTACTCACACTCCGGACCTCGGCTACTAAGCTATTTTCCGGCGCCGTTGTAAGTACTCGAAGCTATTTCCTTTAGACTCTGCAATTGCGACATTTGGTTTCTTGTTTACACTAGTTAGGCATAATGGAAAACAACAAAAATATGAGAGATCTTTATGAACTTTATCTTGAATTAGGACATGATGTGTTTGAAGAAAGAATTAAGAAACCCATGGAACTTTATATGCATGCTAATGGGAATGTTATTACTATGAATGCTTTGAACACCATTGTTGATAATGCTATGGAAAATTCTAAGCTTGGGGAAGCTGGTTTTGATGAGCATGATATCTTTAGTCCCCAAGCATTGAGGAGAAAATTTACTTTGATGATACTTTGCCTCCCATTTATGATGATTATAATGATAGTAGTCTTTTGTTACCACCTGTTATGGAGGAAAAATTTGATTATGATTACAATATACCTCCTATATTTGATAGCTACTTTGTTGAATTTGCTCCCACTACAATTAATAAGAATGACTATGCTTATGATGGGAGTAGTAATTATTTTATGCATGAGACTCATGATAAGAATGCTTTATGTGATAGTTATATTGTTGAGTTTGCTCATGATGCTACTGAAAGTTATTATGAGAGAGGAAAATATGGTTGTAAAAATTTTCATGTTACTAAAACACCTCTCTATGTGCTGAAATTTTTGAAGCTACACTTGTTTTATCTTCCTATGCTTGTTACTTTGCTCTTCATGAACTTGTTTATTTACAAGATTCCTATGCATAGGAAGCATGTTAGACTTAAATGTGTTTTGAATTTGCCTCTTGATGCTCTCTTTTGCTTCAAATACTATTTCTTATGAGAGCATTATCATTAAAACTGCTGAGCCCATCTTATCGGCTATAAAGAAAGAACTTCTTGGGAGATAACCTATGTGTTATTTTGCTACAGTACTTTGTTTTATATTTGTGTTTTGGAAGTTGTTTACTACTGTAGCAACCTCTCCTTATCATGTTTTTGTGCCAAGTAAAGTTTCTATGTCAAAGTTGATGTTATATTTGGGATCGCTGCGCAGAAACAGCATTGCTGTCTGTCACGAATCTGGGCACAGTTCTCTGTAGAAAATTCGAAAAAATCTGCCAATTTACGAGCGTGATCCTCAGATATGTACGCAACTTTCATTAGTTTTGAGTTTTTCCATTTGAGCAAGTCTGGTGCCAGCTTTAAATTCGTCTTTACGGACTGTTCTGTTTTTGACAGATTCTGCCTTTTATTTCGCATTGCCGCTTTTGTTAAGTTGAATGAGTTTCTTTGTTCCATTAACTTTCAGAAGTTTTGTGCAATGTCCAGAAGTGTTAAGAATGATTGTGTCACCTCTGAACATGTGAATTTTTGATTATGCACTAACCCTCTAATGAGTTTGCTTGAAGTTTGGTGTGAAGGAAGTTTTCAAGGGTCAATAGAAGAGGGTGATATAATGTGATCGAGAAGAGTGAAAGGTCTAAGCTTGGGGATGCCCCGGTGGTTCATCCCTGCATATTTCAAGAAGACTCAAGCATCTAAGCTTGGGGATGCCCAAGGCATCCCCTTCTTCATCGACAACTTATCAGGTTTCTTCTAGTGAAACTATATTTTTATTCAGTCACATCCTATGTATTTTACTTGGAGCGTCTGTGTGCTTTTATTTTTGTTTTTGTTTTGTTATTTTAGTTCTCTGAATAAGTTCATCCTTGTGTGGGAGAGAGACGCGCTCCGCTGGTTCGTATGAACACATGTGTTCTTAGCTCATAATATTCATGACGAAGTTTCCTCTTCGTTAAATTGTTATATGGTTGGAATTGGAAAATGCTACATGTAGTAATTGGTAAAATGTATTGGATAATGTGATACTTGGCAATTGTTGTGCTCATGTTTAAGCTCTTGCATCATATACTTTGCACCTATTAGTGAAGAAATACATAGAGCATGCTAAAATTTGGTTTGCATAATTGGTCTCTCTAAGGTCTAGATAATTTCTAGTATTGAGTTTGAACAACAAGGAAGACGGTGTAGAGTCTTATAATGTTTACAATATGTCTTTTATGTGAGTTTTGCTGCACCGGTTCGTCCTTGTGTTTGCTTCAAATAACCTTGCTAGCCTAAACCTTGTATCGAGAGGGAATACTTCTCATGCATCCAAAATCCTTGAGCCAACCACTATGCCATTTGTGTCCACCATACCTACCTACTACATGGTATTTCTCCGCCATTCCAAAGTAAATTGCTTGAGTGCTACCTTTAAACAATTCAAAATTTATCACCTCTTATTTGTGTCAATGTTTTATAGCTCATGAGGAAGTATGTGGTGTTTATCTTTCAATCTTGTTGGGCAACTTTCACCAATGGACTAGTGGCTTCATCCGCTTATCCAATAATTTTGCAAAAAGAGCTGGCAATGGGATTCCCGGTCCCAAATTAATTAACAAAAATAGACACTCCTCCATGGTATGTGATTGTTGGCGAGGCACCCGAGGATTCGGTTAGCCATGGTTTGTGAAAGAAAGGTTGGAAGGAGTGCCACCCAAAAATAAAATAAAATGGGAGCCGCTCTTTGAAGGTTTGTACGGCAGGGGGTTAGAGTACCCGCTACCATTCGTTGACAACAACAAACACCTCTCGAAACTTTACTTTTATGCTCTCTATATGTTTTCAAAATAAAAGCTCTAGCACAAATATAGCAATCGATGCTTTCCTCTTTGAAGGACCATTCTTTTACCTTTATGTTGAGTCAGTTCACCCATTTCTCTCCATCTCAAGAAGCAAACACTTGTGTGAACTGTGCATTGATTCTTACATACTTGCTTATTGCATTTGTTATATTACTCTATGTTGACAATTATCCATAAGATATACATGTTACAAGTTGAAAGCAACCGCTGAAACTTAATCTTCCATTGTGTTGCTTCAATGTCTATACTTTAAATTATTGCTTTATGAGTTAACTCTTATGCAAGACTTATTGATGCTTGTCTTGAAGTTCTATTCATGAAAAGTCTTTGTCATATGATTCACTTGTTTACTCATGTCATTACCTTTGTTTTGATCGCTGCATTCATTACATATGTTTACAATATGATCAAGGTTATGATGGCATGTCACTTAAGAAATTATCTTTGTTATCGTTTTACCTGCTCGGGACGAGCGGAACTAAGCTTGGGGATGCGATACGTCTCCAACGTATCGATAATTTCTTATGTTCCATGCTACTTTATTGATGATACCTACATGTTTTATACACATTATATGTCATATTTATGCATTTTACGGAACTAACCTATTAACAAGATGCCGAAGTGCCGGTTCATGTTTTCTGCTGTTTTTGGTTTCGAAATCCTAGTAACGAAATATTCTCGGAATCGGACGAAATCAACGCCCGGGTTCCTATTTTGCCCGGAAGCATCCGGAACACCCGAGAGCCGCCGGAGGGGGCCCTGGTGGGCCCGAGATGACATGGTGGCGCGGCCCGGGCCCGGCCGCGCCACCCTATGGTGTCGTCGCCTCGTTGACCCCCCTGCGCCGCCTCTTCGCCTATATAAAGCCCCCGCATCGAAAACCCTTACGGAGAGAGCCACGATACGAGAAAAGTTCCGGAGCCGCCGCCATCGCGAAGCCAAGATGCGGGGGACAGGAGTCTCTGTTCCGGCACCCTGCCGGAGCGGGGAAGTGCCCCGGAAGGCTTCTCCATCGACACCGCTGCCATCTCCACCGCCATCTTCATCACCGCTGCTTGCTCCCATGAAGAGGGAGTAGTTCTCCATCGAGGCTCGGGGCTGTACCGGTAGCTATGTGGTTCATCTCTCTCCTATGTACTTCAATACAATAATCTCATGAGCTGCCTTACATGATTGAGATTCATATGATGATGCTTGTAATCTAGATGTCATTATGCTAGTCAAGTGGGTTTTACCTATGTGATCTCCAGGAGACTCCTTGTCCCACGTGTGTAAAGGTGACGAGTGTGTGCACCGTGTGGGTCTCTTAGGCTATATTTCACGAAGTACTTATTCATTGTTGAAGAGCGTAGTGAAGTGCTTATTTATATCTCTTTATGATTGCAATGTGCATCGTATCACAATTTATCTATGTGCTACTCTAGTGATGTGTTATTAAAGTAGTTTTATTCCTCCTGCATGTGTGCAAAGGTGACGATGCGTGCACCGTGTTAGTACTTGGTTTATGCTATGATCATGATCTCTTGTAGATTGCGAAGTTAACTATTGCTATGATAATATTGATGTGATCTATTCCTCCTACATATGCATGAAGGTGACGGTGTGCATGCTATGCTAGTACTTGGTTTAGTCGTTTTGATCTATCTTACACTTAAGGTTACTTAAACATGAGCATTATTGTGGAGCTTGTTAACTCCGGCATTGAGGGTTCGTGTAATCCTACGCAATGTGTTCATCATCCAACAAAAGTGTAGAGTATGCATTTATCTATTCTGTTATGTGATCAATGTTGAGAGTGTCCACTAGTGAAAGTGTAATCCCTAGGCCTTGTTCCCAAATGCTGCTGAGTTACTACTTGCTTGTTTCTTGTTTCTTGTGTTACTACTGCTGCAATACTACCACCACCAACTACACGTCGGCAAGCTATTTTACGGCACCGTTGCTACTGCTCATATATATTCATACCACTTGTATTTCACTATCTCTTCGCCGAACTAGTGCACCTATTTGGTGTGTTGGGGACACAAGAGACTTCTTGCTTTGTGGTTGCGGGGTTGCATGAGAGGGATATCTTTGACCTCTTCCTCCCTGAGTTCGATAAACCTTGGGTGATCCACTTAAGGGAAAACTTGCTGCTGTTCTACAAACCTCTGCACTTGGAGGCCCAACACTGTCTACAGGAAAGGAGGGGGAACGTAGACATCAGAGATCAAGACTAGTTCTTGATTTCCATTAGCTAGACTCCAATATTAAAAATGTCTCCCAAATATGGAGACAAACATTTTAACATTACCCCAATGTTATTTCTCTCAAATGGACAGTTTCTGATGGTACGCTTGCTCCTCACTGTACTTTATCAATTTCCTACTGATCCTAAGTACCCATGAATATTTGGTGGGTTCTTCTGCTGTTTAGTTACTGTCAACACATGTGTTTGCATGTGTGTGTGAGCTGCTTGTGGTGTCACTTGACTGTTCAAGTTTCAATGTTGGTTACTTTTCCTCTAGTGCAAGAAATGGTTGACCAGATGTTTATCCACTGTTGGCCTTTATTCTTGGTAGCTCAAAGTGTCATGCACTTACTGGATCATCAAATGTTTCCCTTTGTCCCTGGTTGCCTCCTTAATTGATGCCTTATGATCCAAATTACTATATTATTGGATTGAGTGATATGGCTACTGCTTGTTTGCTCTCCAAATTACCAAGTGATGAATATATAATCCCTTTGGAACATCTGCCCCATGCTATATATGTGTATTTGACCATGCTTATGATGGATTTCTTTAAGGACTCTAGCTAGATTAGAGGGGAAAAAGTTGCTGCTGTTGGCGTCAGAAACCCACCGGCGGGCAGCGACTGGCCAACACCGTAGAGCCGGGAACAACTTAGGGCTGCGGCTGGCCCCAGTCCCTCAGAGCGACGGCCCGCAAAGCCGCCTGGTCGCGCGCCGATGCAAGTTGCAAGGGCGTGCCACCTGACCTATACCTGGTCAGGAAGGTGTGGATGATGCCTCGCTTAGTTTCTGCAGGGCACACACGTACACGTCAAATACGAGCCTCGATCGGCTCTCAGGTTATCCTGTGAATCGGCTCATGGAGCCGATCCACCCATGATTCGTCCAAGGTGGCCGAATATATGGTGGTCCTGCTTGATCAAGATAAAGCATATGAGACCCACGACGATCTAGGGTTTTCACCGCATAATCGGATCATCCTACTCACGATTGGGCCTCGCGCTCGCGCACGGTGACGATAAGACAGCCCTAGACAAGGCCTAAAAACCAACACGAAGTTGATCCTCGGAACATCCTGTCTAGGGCCAGCAAACTACACCCTACACGCCGCTGGATCCTCCAACCCTTTGTAAGGCCTAACTATTGCGGATATTAAACTAATCCACGATAAATCAAGGAGCGATCGTAACGGATCAGATCTACTAAATAACGATCAAGCGGGGTGCCGCCCCTGCACCCATGATGAGGTACAGGGACGGCTAGATGCGCAAGGGTTGCACTACGACAGCATATGGTACTAAGAACAATGCTAACCCTAACACACCTACGATAACTACGTTGCTCGCCATCAAAAAGGCTTCAGTACGAGCAACGCATGAACAACGTGGGCAGGCTCGTGCTTGCCTAGATCGCAAGATGCGATCTAGGCGGCATGATGCTACCGGAGAAACCCTTGAGACGAAGGGGTTGGCGATGCGCCGAGATTGGTTTGTGTTGAACGTTGGTTGTTGTTTATTTCATAAACCCTAGATACATATTTATAGTCCGGGGGACTTTCTAATGTGGGCGTGCACCAAACCGTGCACGAGATAAAATCTAACTTCTACGTAGCCTACTATATTAAGATACACGGGCTAACTAGCCCAAACTCTGCGCATAAAGGCCGATTCACCTATTTTCTTCCATGTATAACCTTCACGTCCACCTTGATCGCGGCCCACCTCTGACTTGGTCAAATTCTGGTGATAACACATGCCCCCCTGGTTTTGGAAATGACATTTCCAAAATCATTACGCTTTTCTTTCGTCGGGTCATGTCGTGGCAGAGCAGAACCGTTGCAGTATCCTTCACGATGACGTCTTGCCTCCTCGCCTTCTCTGCGCGATTTGACGGTTCTGGCACCACGTCCTCGCGATTTGACGGTTCTGGCACCACGTCCTCGGAAACTGCTTGGGCATCCACTATATCCCCTTTATTTAACCACTCCGCACAGTTTATTCCTGCATCTTCTTCGCATTAGCACCCCAAAAGCCCTCCTGCGCCACCATGTCGTCTTCTTCCTCCGCCTCATCGGGCTTTCCCATCGAGTCCTCCTCTTCCCGCGAGCCGACGCCGGAGTGGAACCCAGCGGAGGTCCACGCGGCCAACATCCGCCGCGCCATCGAGGCCGGGAATGAGCCCAGCCATGATTTTTCCATCGCGGTCGAGAGGACGACAAGTCCCTGACTGATGGGGAGAGCGATCTCCGCTTCCTCGCCGACAGGGAAGCGGTGGAAGAAAGCGAGGATGATCGCTTTCCCTGGGATGGGGCCACCTCCGAGGAGGTGAAGGAGGAGGAAGAGGAGGACGACGACGACGACAGCTTCCCCGACGAGCCGCCGGCCAAGCGCCATTGCCCCTGGCCGGGGAATCTGAGTGACTTCGACAGCGACGACGACGACGACGACGACGAGGAAGATGAGGACAATGAAGGTCCTGCCGGCGGCCGGCTGGAGTAGCGACGACGAGCCGGCCGGGAGCAGCGGCGGCGGCCGGCGATGACGGCGACGACGAAGGCAGCAATGGCCCGTAGATAGGGCCCTTAGCATAGGATCCGTAGAAGTAGACGGGGCAATGTGCCCCCTTAGTACTCCCTTTTGAGGGCAATCAGCTCTACTATGTAAGAAATCTCTTATTAATGAAGAACTTTTCCCCAATTTGATTTGCCGATTTCTTCTGAGTTCAACTGAGCCGATTCCCTCTCCTACTGACCTTGCCGATTCGTTCCCTTTGCCAACGCGTGATGAGCCGATAGCACCGCATCGGTCCTTCGAAGTCGCCCTTCCCTTCTTCAAGCGACGATTTTTCTAAATCGGCGAGAAAATGCCAGGATCTTCAGGAAAACCTTTGAACTTTCCCAACCAAACCCAATAATCCTCTTCAATACTCATCATTTGTGAAGAAGGTTGCAATGAAGGACCAGCCGATGGTATCCCAATCGGCTCTTTAAACAGAGCAAAATAGAACATCCACCAGGCCTGCTGCCCCCCGAGTCTTGGCCAAAGCAAAAACAGAAACGAGGACGCGTAACTTAGCTGAATTGGCCCGGGCTTGATCATGCAGAGCCAACCGATTTGCACATAAATCGGCTTGCAGAGAGCCTTCAAGGTGGGCTGCCCCCCGAGCTTCTTCAGTCCGCTCCTAGCGCCCTGCTGGTCAGATCGGCTCCTTTCCTTTGGCGGATCCCCTTCGTGCTCCTCTGATCGTAACCGTTATTCCTCTTGAGTCGATGTCCCTGCATCGGCTTTCATATCCTTAAGTCGATGTCCGTCGCATCGGTCGTGCTAAAAATTTTTTGAATTTTTTAGGCCGATTTGTGTATCGGCCCCCATATTTGATAGTACTATCTCGTATCCTCATGTTTTATCCACCTAGGTGCCCCCCCGAGCCGATTCTGTCAAGAGAATTGATGGTATCGGCTCTTCGAGCGAGTCCCTGTTGGGTCAAACGTTGATCCCAGGCAAAATAGGTGGTGAGGATAATTTTGGCCGATTGCTGGAATCGGCCTCCACGTTGCTTGCTCGGTGAAGGTTTTGTAACGTCCCTTCATCAATTTGGAGGGCCGATCGCAAGGATCAGCCTTGCCACGTTGCTTATTGACGTAGTTTTGCTACTCGCCCAGGCCGGTAGACAAAACCAGCCCAATCTCTGACTTTATCACGTTGGTGCGTTCTGTTGTCGTCCACCTCGAGTGCATCGTGTAATCGTGGAGCCCTACACTTCGCCGGGCGAACGAGCACCACGTTTGTGCCAGCCGATGTTTCATCATCGGCTTTCCTTTGCTTGGGGCGCCACTCTTTTCTTTGCGGCAGTCCCTCCTCATCCAGGGTTCGCTGAACTTTCGCACCCAGATCAGGTCGTGCCTTCCTTAGCGTATGCAAGTATAACCTCTCGGCTTCCTCCAAGCCGCGCAATCGCTGAACCCTGCGCTTTTGTGAATGGCTGAGACCATCAGGGCACCACCTTGGACGGTGGTACCTGTCTTCTTCGTCTTCCCCCTCGTCTTCCGAATCCTCGAGATCTTCCAACCGAGGGATCTCAGCACGTACGTTTTGTGGTGGGAGAGGCCCTAGGCGCTCGAACACGGACACGTTGGCTGCCTCCTTCTTTTCTGGTTGCATTACGGGCAGTTGCCGATTGTTGGCAATCGGCTCATTCCTGAATCCCAGCAGTGTCTGAAGAAGGGGCAGTCCCAGTGCCTGGCGTTGTCATCTTGCTCCCTTGGCTTTTCCGTGGCACGGCGCTCGTGTTCCTCCTCATTGTGATCGTGCCGACGATATCTTCTGGCTCCTCTAGCCAGACGATCTCTCTCATCATCGTCACCGTGTCGCCGGCGTTGGTCGTACTGACTCACATACTTGTTGAGGAGGTGATCAGAGAGGGGTCGTTGATATCTTATGTTCTTCACTTCCCCCTCCGTGACGTAGCGCTTGCCATTTTGACGGGGCCGATCGCATGGAGCGGCCCCCTCTGTGTCCTTGCTCTGAGAGCAGCTGCTCTCATCTCCATCTTTGCCAGAGTGGTTCCCAGGTCCTACCATGTTGATGCTGAACGAGGGACCTGTCTGGCAACCCTCAGGGAAGGTGACTTCCACCATGTTAACGGCGGGGAAGGGTTGGGTGTCGACCTTCATAGCGTCGCGGTTGAAAATTAGACGCCCCTTCTCTATCGCCGCTTGGATGTGCCGACGCCACACCCTGCGGTCGTTGGTGGCATGGGAGAGCGAGTTGTGCCATTTGCAGTATGGCTTTCCGTTCAGCTCTTGCGCCGTGGGGAACTTGAGACCTTCAGGGATCGTCAACTGTTTCTCCTTGAGCAGGAGGTCGAAGATTTGCTCCGTCTTGGTCACGTCAAAATCAAATCCCCTGGGTGGCCCTGGTGGCTTTACCCATTTGCAGGACACGGGGGTTCCTCCCCGAGTCCACTCAGCCACTGCTATTTCTTGGTCTCCCATAGCGCCTTCATCTTCGCCTGCGTCAACCATGGTAACCACGCGCTTGAATTTGTCCTGGTAGACATCTGGGTGGCGCTGTTCATACGCTGACAGCTTCTGCACCATGTGCGCTAATGAAGGGTAGTCCGCTTGGGCGGCCACGTCCTTGATCGATGATGACAGACCCACCATGATGAGGACATCCCTACCTCACTACTACCTCCGTCATTGCAAGATGAAGATGAAGCTGTGAAGCTCAAGTCCAATGAAGTTAGGATTGGACCAATGACACGAGCTCGTGCGAAGCTACTTAAACAACAGGTGAACTTGTTCCTAAACGATACTTTGATCAATGAGAATTTTATACTACCTAAGTCGTATTACTTATGTATGATCAGGTATGAGGAGGAACCAAGCATCGCACGAGGAGGAGAGGAGCAGCTGGACAAGAAGCTGGACGTGAAGCTGGACATGGAGCTGGACGTGAAGACATCCCATGGACGCGCGAGGAGGAGCGGGAGGAATGCGCGAAGGAGGAGTTCTTCGAGGCCGGTCTCAGGCCCGGTCGGACCGGCCTCGGCGCCGGACCAGCCGGTCACAACCGGACCCCACGCCGGTGCCATCCGGGCCAATCCGAGGGCCTTAGCCGCTTCATCCGGTCCCGAGGCCCGGTCCGGCCGGATTCGGCGCCGGGTCGGCCGGTTTCAACCGGACGCGGCGTTTGTGCCATCCGGGCACTATCCCGTAAGCTCGGGAGCTTCACCCGGTCACCACCCGGTGCCAGGTCCGGTTTGAACCGGACCGGCCGGTCCGGACCCGGTCGACCGGCCGCCAGACCGGCCGACTCCGAGTCTGTCTCGACCAGATCTGTTCTGGGTCGGTTATTTTCGTACTTTTTGGACCTGAGGTCGTCCCAGACGCCTATATAAGTCCCTGGGACGCCCCTTGAGTTGCTTTAGACCACGTTTAAGATAAACCCTAGTTCTTAGTTGTTTGCTCTGCAAAACTATTGAATTCCCTACACCATATTGCTCGGATATTGTGTAGATCCTGTTTAAGCCTTGTGTGATCTGCTGTTCCATTGGGAATTAGACGGTTGCAACTTACCGCTTCGTGGTCGGCGGCTACGTGCGCAAGTGTGTGGAGTTGCGAATATCTTGCAGGGTTGAGAGCTGTTGCATGCGGCGACGGGGACCAATCGAGAGATCTCGTTGCGTCATACAAGTTATCATCCACTTCATCGTCGTGTATCTCCGCTGCCATCACCCGTTTTCATCATCACCACCGTTGCTTACTGAGAAGATCGGGCCACCCCTTATCATCTTGGTATCAGATTTCCAGTTTTCCTCGGTAAGCCATCCACAATCCACCCCATAGTTGAGTTGTGAGTGTTTTCCTATACAGAAAAAGCCAAAAATATTAGGGTTAGGGTTTGCCATAGCCATAGCTTGCACTAATTTCGAGTTTTAGTTGCTTTTCGTAGTTGTTTTTGCGTAACTTTCTCTTTCATCTAGTATTTTAGGGTTTGAGTTTACTTTATCATCTTGTGTTTAGTTTATCATAGTGTGTTAGTTTTTGTTACTCCGAGTCCACATAGCGTACAGTGTGCTTGTTCCCAACCATAGACACAGCCTATCGATATAAAGTGACTAGGAACTTCCCCAGAAGAGACTAGTTTTACCGCTCGACAGGCTGCTCGTTAGGGTTTTGGTGCTTTGCATATCTTGTTGGCCGTGTTATCAAGGAGTTGTGTCATAAAATCAAAAAAAAAAGAGAAAATAGAAAAGAAGCAAAAAGAGCTACATAGCTGCGTGTGTTACAAAAAGAAAAATACAAAAAGAAAAGTGTGTGCTAGTTGAAATCAAGTGAAAGGCCTAAGTTTTCTTTCTTGCATCCGTAGTTGAGCAATCTTGTGCCTGTCTCGTTGAGCTTTGCTAGTGTCTCTCTTGTGCATTGCAACCTTTCCTCCATATAGTTGCATTGCCCCATAATATCGCCTTGTGTGAGTATCTTTGGTTGTCTACGGTCAGCGCTAGAGCTTGTTATTGGTGCAAATAGGTCGCCTACCTACAGCCCCACATATACCCTGCTTTGTCGTGTGATTGTTCTTATACCCTTGATATTCGCTTCGCTACATCCGTGCACTAGTTGTTACTACAAGTGGTAAGCAACACTAATTTACTTTGGAACGGTAAGATTTCCTTTTCTTATCAGTTTTGAGTGAGTTGTGAGCGTACCACCATATATTTTTGATTTAGTGCACTAACATACTAATCATGTCTGCTAGTGATAATAAGATTGTTAACCAGGAAAACAAGAATTCGGCAGATATCATCACATGGAGGGAGTATGAAGCTCTTCGTAATGAGATGCGACGTGAATTCCGCACTAAGGATGATGAGCTTAAGGGTACAGTTGACGAGATCAAACAAACGATGGATGCTACTAATGCAACTGTCACTGGATTGGCTGATCAAGTGACGGATATACGACGCAATATTGCGGACATGCTCATCGCTATTGAGAACTTGATCTGTACAACAACAACAACAACAAGAAGATGATGAAGATCCTGAGCTTGAAGATGACGCACACAATGCTCGTGGTGCGCCTCGTGGTCATCGTCCTCGTGGTTGGGTTCCACTTGGCCGCAATGGTCGTGGACAAGATGAAGAAGATGGATTGGGTAAGCCTAAGTTTTCCATACCTAAGTTTGAAGGAGGAGCTGATGTTGAAGAATACCTTACTTGGGAGCTCAAGATTGAGAAATTATGGAGCCTACATCCACACTACTCTGAAGATAGGAAGATCAAGCTTGCGTCTTCTGAATTTGATGGTTATGCATTGCGTTGGTGGGATTCTTTGGTTCGTAACCGCGACGAAGATGGTGCGCAGCCTATCCGTACATGGCGTGCAATGAAGGAGGTTATGACTTCTCGTTTTGTGCCAACAAATTACATGCGGAATATATTTGATAAGCTAACACTATTAAGGCAAGGTGTGAAGACTGTTGATGAGTACTACATGGAGATGGAGATGCTTATGCAGCGTGGTCGTGTCCAGTGAGTCTCTAGAGATGACAATGCAGCGTTTTCTCAATGGATTGAAGTATGATGTTAAAGGCATTTTTCGTCATTACACCTACACCAATATGAATCAATTGTTACATCATGCAAGAGAAGCTGAATCACAGTTAGCTGAAGAAGCAAAGGTTAAGGGACGTGCTACGGGAGCTGGGCGTTTTACACCCCGCGCGCCCTCTACGGCGCCGGCGCCTTCGACGCGCTCCGCTCCTTACTCTACTCCGCCTAGCAAACCGGTCTCCAATGTATCTAATGCAAAGAAGTCCGAATCTCGCTGCAAGTACGAGTGGTTCTGGTGTGTCTACAACGCGCAACCGCGATATGCTTTGCCATACATGTGGTGGCAAGGGTCACTTCAAGAGAGATTGTCCTAACCGCAAAGTCATGTTTATCAATGAGGACAATGAGTATGAGACTGGAGATGATGTTGATCCAAATGCTCCGGACGATGATGACTATGACACTGATGGTGAAGATGCATATCCTTCTGATGCTCGCACCATTGTTGTGTCGCAGCGTGCTCTTAATGTGTTGCCTAGTGCATCTACTCAGCGCTGCAATTTGTTCCAAACCAAAGCTTTAGTTGGTCCTGACAAGGCTTGCAAGGTCATTATTGATGGCGGGAGTTGCCGCAATTTAGCAAGCAAGGAGTTATGTACCAAGCTGAAGTTGAAGTATCTACCGCACCCGCATCCATATTATATTCAGTGGTTGAGCGACAATGGTGAGATGAAGGTAAACCACATGGTGCGTGTTGAGTTTGCGATTGGACCGTATAAGGATTGCATTGACTTTGATGTGGTTCCTATGACGGTTTGTCACCTATTATTGGGTCGGCCTTGGCTCTATGACCGTTCTGTGCAACACAATGGCCGTGCCAATACATATCACTTGGAGTACAAGGGCAAGAAAATTAACTTACAGCCTATGTCGCCACAACAAATTGTCAATGAGTCTCGTCAGAAGATTGAAGTTAATTTGGAGGATGCACCTCTAGATAGGCGAGAGAATTGTAATGTCGTGAGTGATATAACGAAAAGTGAGAGAGTGAATTCCTTAGTCTCATTAGCCACCAAAGAAGACATGAGAGAATTTAGTGAGGATCCTACGGCCATGCCTCTTGTGCTTTTGTACAGGGGTACGGTTTTGGTTTCTAACGACATGACCCCTCTTCCTCTTGGTGTTTCTAATGTTTTGCGAGAATTCGGCGACGTGTTTCCGGAGGAGGTATCCGCAGGACTACCACCATTGCGAGGTATTGAGCATCAAATTGACTTGATTCCCGGAGCTTCGCTGCCCAATAGGGCGCCATATCGCACTAATCCCGAAGAGACGAAGGAGATACAGAAGCAAGTACAAGCGCTACTCGACAAAGGTTATATTCGCATAAGCCTTAGTCCTTGTGCTGTTCCTGTTATTCTAGTTCCTAAGAAAGATGGTACTTGGCGTATGTGCGTAGATTGTAGAGCTATAAACAACATTACTATTCGATATCGTCATCCTATTCCCCGTTTAGAGGATATGCTAGATGAATTGAGTGGTGCTTCTTGTGTTCTCTAAAATTGATTTGCGTAGTGGTTATCATCAAATTAGGATGAAAGAAGGGGATGAGTGGAAAACAGCCTTTAAAACGAAATTTGGTTTATATGAGTGGTTAGTAATGCCTTTTGGATTAACTAATGCACCTAGTACTTTCATGAGACTGATGAACCATGTTTTGCGTGATTTTATTGGCAAATTTGTGGTTGTGTATTTGATGACATATTAATCTACAGCCGCAATGAATCTGATCATACTATACATATTCGACATGTTTTGCAAGTGTTGCGTGATAATAAACTTTATGGTAATCTTGAGAAGTGCACATTTTGCAAAGATAAGGTCATATTTCTGGGTTATGTTGTCTCTAAGCATGGAGTAGAAGTAGATGTGTCTAAAATTGAAGCTATTCAAAACTGGCCTACTCCCATGAATGTGAGTCAAGTAAGAAGTTTCCATGGTCTAGCTGGGTTTTATCGCAGATTTGTGCCCAACTTTAGTACTATTGCTGCACCTTTGAATGATTTGACTAAAAAGGGTGTTATCTTTGAGTGGGGCGCAGCCCAAGATCATGCATTTGATGAACTGAAACGATTGTTAACTTCTGCACCGTTGCTTGCACTTCCTGATTTCAATAAGCAATTTGAGATTGAATGTGATGCTAGTGGTATTGGAATTGGTGGTGTGTTGATGCAAGAGGGTCGCCCAATTGCATATTTTTCTCGAGAAACTATCCGGTGCTAAGTTGAACTATCCAATATATGATAAAGAGTTGTATGCTTTAATTAGAGTTCTTGAGGTTTGGCAACATTACTTGTGGCCAAAAGAATTTATCATACATTCCGATCATGAAGCTTTGAAATATCCGAAAGCTCAATCTACTTTGCATAAGCGTCTAGCTAAGTGGGTTGAGTTCATTGAATCTTTTCCATACATTATTAAGCATAAGAAGGGAAAAGATAATATTGTTGCTCGATGCTCTATCTAGGAAGAATATGTTATTAACTCAACTTGATGTTAAAATTCCTGGTTTAGAGATACTATGTGATTTGTATGCCACTCGATCATGATTTTGCTGAACCATATCGCTTTTGTGCTCTTGGTAAAGCATGGGAAAAATATCACATACATGATGGTTTCTTGTTTAGGGCTAACAAACTATGTGTTCCGAGAATCGTCCGTGCGTTTGCTCTTATTGCGGGAATCACATGCTGGAGGTTTGATGGGTCACTTTGGGCGTGAGAAGACGCTACTCATGCTAGCTGACCACTTTTATTGGCCAAAGATGAGGCGGGACGTGGATAGATATGTGAGGAGATGTATTACTTGCAACAAGTCCAAGTCCAAGCTGAAGCCTCACGGTTTGTATACTCCTTTACCGGCACCTACTACACCTTGGGAGGATATAAGTATGGATTTTGTGTTGGGTTTGCCGCGTACTAAGAGAGGCCATGATACTATATTTGTGGTAGTGGATAGATTTTCTAAGATGTCCCACTTTATTGCCTGCCACAAGAGCGACGATGCGTCGCATATTGCTAACCTGTTTTTCAGGGAGATTGTACGTCTACATGGAGTCCCGAGGACTATTGTTTACGATCGTGACGTGAAGTTTATGAGCTACTTCTGGAAGACGCTTTGGAGAAAGCTGGGGACGAAGCTGCTGTTCAGCACTACTTGTCATCCCCAAACTGATGGTCAAACTGAAGTGGTGAATATGCCAAGATCAATGATAATGCATACTCAATAGATCTTCCAGAGGATGAGTTTGGTGTCAGTAATTCTTTCAATGTTGCTGATTTGACACCATATGACGGAGAAGACCTTGGAGCGTCGAGGTCGACGCCTTTTGAAGGGGGGGGAGATGATGAGGACATCCCTACCTCACTACTACCTCCGTCATTGCAAGATGAAGATGAAGCTGTGAAGCTCAAGTCCAATGAAGTTAGGATTGGACCAATGACACGAGCTCGTGCGAAGCTACTTAAACAACAAGTGAACTTGTTCCTAAATGATACTTTGATCAATGAGAATTTTATACTACCTAAGTCGTATTACTTATGTATGATCAGGTATGAGGAGGAACCAAGCATCGCACGAGGAGGAGAGGAGCAGCTGGACAAGAAGCTGGCGTGAAGCTGGACATGGAGCTGGACGTGAAGACATCCCATGGACGCGCGAGGGAGGAGCGGGAGGAATGCGCGAAGGAGGAGTTCTTCAGGCCGGTCTCAGGCCCGGTCAGACCGGCCCTGGCGCCGGACCAGCCGGTCACAACCGGACCCCACGCCGGTGCCATCCGGGCCAATCCAGGGGCCTTAGCCGCTTCATCCGGTCCCAGGCCCGGTCCGACCGGATTCGGCGCCGGGTCAGCCGGTTTCAACCGGACGCGGCGTTTGTGCCATCCGGGCACTATCCCGTAAGCTCGGGAGCTTCACCCGGTCACCACCCGGTGCCAGGTCCGGTTTGAACCGGACCGGCCGGTCCCAGACCCGGTCGACCGGCCGCCAGACCGGCCGACTCCGAGTCTGTCTCGACCAGATCTGTTCTGGGTCGGTTATTTTCGTACTTTTTGGACCTGAGGTCGTCCCAGACGCCTATATAAGTCCCTGGGACGCCCCTTGAGTTGCTTTAGACCACGTTTAAGATAAACCCTAGTTCTTAGTTGTTTGCTCTGCAAAACTATTGAATTCCCTACACCATATTGCTCGGATATTGTGTAGATCCTGTTTAAGTCTTGTGTGATCTGTTGTTCCATTGGGAATTAGACGGTTGCAACTTACCGCTTCGTGGTCGGCGGCTACGTGCGCAAGTGTGTGGAGTTGCGAATATCTTGCAGGGTTGAGAGCTGTTGCATCTGGCGACAGGGACCAATCGAGAGATCTCGTTGCGTCATACAAGTTATCATCCACTTCATCGTCGTGTATCTCCGCTGCCATCACCCGTTTTCATCATCACCACCGTTGCTTACTGAGAAGATCGGGCCACCCCTTATCACACCACCGCCAACTCGACTGCTTCTTTTTCGCTTACGTGAACCGAATAGCATCGGTTCCTAACGGTCCTGAAGCGCTGGATGTATTCCGACACTGTTTCCCCGCGCTTCTGTCGTACTTGTGCCAAATCGGCAATGCCAGCCTCGGAAGCCTCTGAGTGATATTGCTCATGGAAACGTTCTTCCAGCTGCTTCCAAGTCTGGACGGAGTTCGGTGGCAGCGACGTGTACCAACCGAAAGCCGATCCTGTGAGGGACTGTGAGAAGTACCTCACGCGCAGCTCGTCTGACGCTGAGATCATGCCCAGCTGCGCCAAATATCGGCTCACATGCTCGATGGAGCCGGAACCATCCGATCCGCTGAACTTTGTGAAGTCCGGAGCCGATATTTGGGTGGTAGCGGGATCAATTCGTACTCGTTGGGGTACGGCTTGGTATAGCCGATCGCCTTCCTTTTCGGCATCATGCCGAACTGATCTTTTAGGATCGTACAAATCTGATCCGCGGTGATGGCTGCAGGTGCCGAACCACTGAAGATTCGCTGGAGTGGCGTACTTTACCAGCCATGCTTGTTTTTCCGGTTCTGAGCCAACTGCAGGAGCTGGGCTCTGGAGTTTTGTCGGGGTGGCGTATTTAGCTAGCCACGTTTGCTTCTCGAGCTCTGTCTCCGACGTTCCTCCTGTTGTTCCAGAAGTCCCCGCTGTTGCAACCTGATTCGAGGGTGCCCAGTTGCTGCAGTCTGGCACGTATGCACATGCGTATCCGTGCGGGATCTCCTTGGGCGCCTCAGCCAAGAACTGGTAGTCACTAGGGTCACCACCGATCTTGTAGACGACGAATGCCGGTGTAGCCGGCACTTCAGCTGGTGCTGCCAACGCATGTGGCAGCGGCGGACGGGACTGGAGTGGCAACTCTCCTCGATACGTCCCGAGAGCTGGTCCTGACGGAGAGTACTGATGGCTCATGATTTCCTGGATCACGCGAAGAGCGACGCGCTCCAACGTGTTCACCAGGCTCTCAGAGTGGCGGTGCAGCGAATGAGCCACCATGAAGTTGACCTCCTGACGCAGCGACCTGGTGCGTTCTTCTGACGGGGTGGATAGATCCACTCCATCAAGGGCGCCTTCAGGTGAGAACCCCTTCCATCCGATGCCATGGGAGCGGGTCCTGTGGAAAGAGCCGATGAGGTCGGCTTCGAGGACGGCTTTGACCTCGTCATACTTCTTCTTGAGCTCGCCAGTGAGGTCCTCGTAGGTGACCGGAGTCTCTTCCGCCATCTCGGATGTAGATGGCGATGTGGTGGATGTCGCGGATGTTGAAGATGGTCCCACCGGGCGTGCCAGAATGTGTTGGCGTCAGAAACCCACCGGCGGGCAGCGACTGGCCAACACCGTAGAGCCGGGAACAACTTAGGGCTGCGGCTGGCCCCAGTCCCTCAGAGCGACGGCCCGCAAAGCCTCCTGGTCGCGCGCCGATGCAAGCTGCAAGGGCGTGCCACCTGACCTATACCCGGTCGGGAAGGTGTGGATGATGCCTCGCTTAGTTTCCTGCAGGGCACACACGTACACGTCAAATACGAGCCTCGATCGGCTCTCGAGTTATCCCGTGAAGCGGCTCATGGAGCCGATCCACCCATGATTCGTCCAAGGTGGCCGAATATATGGTGGTCCTGCTTGATCAAGATAAAGCATATGAGACCCACGACGATCTAGGGTTTTCACCGCATAATCGGATCATCCTACTCACGATTGGGCCTCGCGCTCGCGCACGGTGACAGTAAGACAGCCCTAGACAAGGCCTAAAAACCAACACGAAGTTGATCCTCGGAACATCCTGTCTAGGGCCAGCAAACTACACCCTACACGCCGCTGGATCCTCCAACCCTTTGTAAGGCCTAACTATTGCGGATATTAAACTAATCCCCGATAAATCAAGGAGCGATCGTAACGGATCAGATCTACTAAATAACGATCAAGCGGGTGCCGCCCTGCACCCATGATGAGGTACAGGGACGGCTAGATGCGCAAGGGTTGCACTACGACAGCATATGGTACTAAGAACAATGCTAACCCTAACACACCTACGATAACTACGTTGCTCGCCATCAAAAAGGCTTCAGTACGAGCAACGCATGAACAACGTGGGCAGGCTCGTGCTTGCCTAGATCGCAAGATGCGATCTAGGCAGCATGATGCTTACCGGAGAAACCCTTGAGACGAAGGGGTTGGCGATGCGCCGAGATTGGTTTGTGTTGAACGTTGGTTGTTGTTTATTTCATAAACCCTAGATACATATTTATAGTCCAGGGGACTTTCTAATGTGGGCGTGCACCAAACCGTGCACGAGATAAAATCTAACTTCTACGTAGCCTACTATATTAAGATACACGGGCTAACTAGCCCAAACTCTGCGCATAAAGGCCGATTCACCTATTTTCTTCCATGTATAACCTTCACGTCCACCTTGATCGCGGCCCACCTCTGACTTGGTCAAATTCTGGTGATAACAGCTGCTTTGTTGCCTATGATAATGGATCATCAAATGTTTCCCTTTGTCCCTGGTTGCCTCCTTAATTGATGCCTTATGATCCAAATGACCCAAGTCCCTTGCATGATCCCATTTGTCCCTAATGTTGCTTAAGATGAATAAATTCCCTCTAATCACCATTTGGAGATCAAGACTAGTTCTTGATTTCTATTAGCTAGACTCCAATATTAAAAATGTCTCCCAAATATGGAGACAAACATTTTAACATTACCCCAATGTTATTTCTCTCAAATGGACAGTTTCTGATGGTATGCTTGCTCCTCACCGTACTTTATCAATTCCCTACTGATCCTAAGTACCCATGAATATCTGGTGGTGTTCTTCTGCTGTTTAGTTACTGTCAACACATGTGTTTGCATGTGTGTGTGAGCTGCTTGTAGTGTCACTTGACTGTTCAAGTTTCAATGTTGGTTAATTTTCCTCTAGTGCAAGAAATGGTTGAGCCGATGTTTATCCACTGTTGGCCTTTATTCTTGGTAGCTCAAAGTGTCATGCACTTACTGGATCATCAAATGTTTCCCTTTGTCCCTGGTTGCCTCCTTAATTGATGCCTTATGATCTATTTCTTTGATGCTTTGATGAAAATAGAGATATCCACGGTAGGGGATCATGTAAATGAATGCCACTGTGGTATCCTTTGAAGAAAATGGACTGTTTCTGATGGTTTAAAAAGGCTAGGTGGTGCTAGGTGATTAAGTTGGCTACCAAGACTTGTCTCATCTGGTTAGCTAGGATATGCTATGT
The DNA here is from genome assembly GCF_022539505.1 of Lolium rigidum. Taxonomy (NCBI): domain Eukaryota; kingdom Viridiplantae; phylum Streptophyta; class Magnoliopsida; order Poales; family Poaceae; genus Lolium; species Lolium rigidum. Next base: position 48,936,123 of record NC_061511.1, read on the forward strand.
GTTGTTGCTTGTTTAGGCATATCTATCACTTACTGGATTTACTGGTTCTTGATTGGCCTCTCTTTTGCCAACATCACTTGGTCTATATACCAAGTGATGAATAATCCCTTTGGAGCATCTGCTCCATGCATGCTATGTGTGTTTGAGCATCTTGACTTATGTCAACATGGTTGCTGGTTTGGTGGTGTTTTTGTACTTGCCGATGATTAGATGGTTGGTCGATCACTCGTACACTTGGGGGTGGAGCAAGTGAGCCTGGTGTGATGGCACAAATATCAATATCTTGTGCATCCTACCTGGCCTCACTTACTCCATCCCTAGATGTTAATATTTGTTTCGACCAACAAAGTATGAGGCATTCCATTTAGTTCATACTAGCTACTTCTTAATTGCATTGGCCTTTCTTCCATTTTAGTGTCGATGATTAAATTGTTTGGTCACTTGTACACTCTGGGGTGGGGCCAGTGAGACTGATGCGATGGCACAAATATCAATCTCTTGTGCATCCTACCTGGCCTCGCTGTCCCATCCCCGAATGTTTAATATTTCTTTCGACCAACAAAGTATGAGGCATATGATATCTAGTTGAGATACCACTTGGCTCTTTTTTCCATTTTAGTGCCGATGATTAGAATGTTTGGTCACCTATACGCCACAATATACTTTGTAGACGGGCCCCCTTTCCCCGGCCGCCGTTCCGTGAACGAGTCCTTGACGAGACAACAACACCGACCTGCCTCTCCGGCGCAGAACCACGCCAGTCCCAGCCGCCTCCCTTGTGGCCGCGTCTCTCGCGCTCTGCGCTTTCTCCATGGCCGGACCACGATTGGACACACCGAGGGAATAATGATAATCGCCATCACCACTATCGTCAGACTCCACAGGTGTAGAGTACTTTGCAGCAGATGCCACTTTTCTTCTCTCGCCGTCCAGTGAACGAGTCCTTGATGCAAAGACCGTGCCCGCCTCCCTAGCATCATGCCGACCCTTGTTGCTGCGCTTCAGGTCGTGTCTCCCGCGCCCTGCACTCTTCGCCTTCTTGCCCGGTGAACAATAGACTGATCGTTGGAATAAGGAAGCCGATGACGGCCGATCGCAATCTAATCTTTCGACCGGCCGTCATCGGTTTCCTTATTCCAACGATCAGTCTATTGGTTCACCGGGCAAGAAGGCGAACAGTGCAGGGCGCGAGACACACGGCCTGAAGCGCGACAACACGGGCCGGCATAATGCTGGGCAGGCCGGCATGGTCTTTGCATCAAGGACTCGTTCAATGGACCGCAAGGGAAGAAAAGTGGCATTTGCTGCAAACTGCTATGCTCCAGTGGAGTCTGGCGATAGTGGTGATGGCGATTATCATTATTCCCCCGGTGAGTCCAATCGTGGTCCGGCCATGGAGAAGAGCGCAGGAGACGTGGCCACAAGGGAGGCGGCTGGGACTGCCGTGGTTCTGCGCCGGAGAGGCAGATCACCGTTGTTGTCTCGTCAAGGACCTGTTCACGGAACGGCGGCCGGGGAAAGGGGGCCCTTCTGCAAAGTATACTGCGGCGTATACTGCAACTATGTTTTCTGACCATAGTATTTGTGTTGACCAACAATGTATGAGGCACTTATTCTATTTTTTCATTCCATTTTCTTTGGTATTTTCAAAATGCCGATGATTAAAATGTTTGGTCACCGTACACTCTGGGGTGGCGTAAGTGAGCCTGGTAAGATAGCACAAATATCAATCTCTTGTGCATCGGACTTGGTCTCACTTACCCCATCCCGGAATGCTAATATTCGTGTTGACAAACAATGTATGAGCACTTATTCCATTTTGTCATTCCATTTGCTTTGGTATTTTCAAAATGCCGATGATTAAAATGTTTGGTCACCGGTACACTCTGGGGTGGCGTAAGTGAGCCTGGTAAGATAGCACAAATATCAATCTCTTGTGCATCGGACTTGGTCTCACTGACGCCATCCCGGAATGTTAATATTTGTGTTGACCAACAATGTATGAGGCATTTATTCCATTTCTCTTGTGCATCGGACTTGTTGGTCTCACTTTCTTCCATTTTATTCATAGTAGGAACCGGATGAATACCCCGATGCAAGCGAGCCTGGTGGGTAGAGAGGAGGGAGAAAAGGAGGAACCAGATGAAGACTACTTTGTATCTCAAAATTGTGAATTTTTTATGAATTAAGAGTTGTATGCAAAACATTTGACACTTGCCACTATATATGTATCTAGATCGGGCTCTAAGTACTGTGATGATGATGTATAATGTTGCTATGTTATATGTGTCCATATTATATCTGTCTATCTGTCTATATTATACTTGTATACTGTGTACAAAACCTGTATAAAACCTATATAATACACCAGGGAGCACAAAATCGAGTATACTTGTACATTATTCTGTGGCGCACCAAAATAGAATTCAGTGGCGCACCTATTTCTGTGGCGCAGCTAGCCCGTATGCGCCACAGAACACCTTAATTTTGTGGCGCATGGGCAGGTGCGCCACAGAAACCTTATTTTTGTGGCGAGAATTCTGTGGCGCACCGACCATGCGCCACAGAATCAATTTTTGGTGCGCCACTGTTGAGGCTTTTCCTAATAGTGATGATTATTCAGGGCTATCCCTGACGAATGTAATCAAAAGTTGTGGCACAAGTGTACAACCTCTGCAGAGTGTAAACCTATTCGAATAGCCGTGTCCACGGTTATGGACGATTGGAAAGACCATATTGTTCCGTCATCAGATAATTTTCAAAATGTGACATGTGAAGGGTGACTTGTGACTTGAACTTGAAAGGTGAATTTGACTTGATCACAACAGAGTTGTGGGAATAACACTAATGTTCCCACTTGAGTTAGTTAGACAACTAAAGAGTCTTTTACTACTAAGTGCTTATGAAATAAAACTGGCTTTATGCAAATAAACCTAGAGCTTAGAAACCCATTGCTATATAAACAATAGTGCTTACACTAGTATTAGTTTGCGAGTACTTTAATGTACTCATGGCTTTGTCCTTGGCTATTCAAATGGCTAGACTATGAAGAGGAGAACCAGTACCAAGAGGATGGACAGCAAGACATCTATGATAACTAGGACTACTCCTGACGTCAAGCGTTGCATGTGGAACAGATGGACCGCTACTACGTTTCTTCCGCTATGTGCTATGTAATTGATCATTAGATCAAATGTTGTATTAAGACTGGATCATGTGATCCTTTGATGTAAGACTAGTATGGTTTGTAATGAATGATGTTCTGTGATATCAATCTATTATGTCTCGCAAAAACAATATTCCTGGGATTGCGATGTATGGCATAATAGGCATCTGGACTTAAAAATCTGGGTGTTGACAAGTTGGTATCAGAGCCATTGTTTGACCTTAGGAGGCCCTAGTTAGATTGGACGTCTGAAAAACTTAGTTTCAAAACAAATGAAGTGAATATTTATGAAAGCTTATTCTCACTCTTATCCTTGAGATCTTTTCCAAAATAAAAATCCATGCTCTACTTTTCCTTGAAATCCTACATAATATTTTGCACACTTGATCACTTCATTAACTTACTCATCCTAATTGTGCACAGATGGAGTAAAATGTGAGTCCTATCAGCTTGGCCACGGAGGAGACCTAATGTTCGAGAAGGAATTGGAGCAACTAGTTGAATATTTAGGACGTCTGTATCCCGAGTTCTTTGGAGTGCCACTCAATAATCAGTCGGGAAACCAAACTCAGTGGGTAGTTACTGCATATCTGAGAGGAAAGCTTGGAGCCTCAACCTGGGAAACCATATGGTTTTCTGTGAGGGGGAACACTTGGAAGGATGGAATAGCCAAAGCCATGCATGAAGCAATTGCCCGTCTGTGTGGACAGAATGTGAACAAGATCAAGAACACTCGGTTCTTTTACTACCCAAGACATGACCCCATGAGAAGACCAATAACCATGCCACCGCACCTGGAGATGAACCACTATGTTGCATACCTAGACTTCATGATGTACAAGACCCGCAAGGAGTTGGACAACGCCCGCGCCTTTCGCCAAGCACATTACCCATGAAGATGAAGAACCTACCATTCCGGATGAAGAGTAGTATCACTAGAGCACTCGCGTAGGTGTGAGTTTGTATCTGTCCCCTTGTATCATAGAACGAATGAATGGTTCTTAAAACCAACGGTGTGCTAGTTTTGTAATGTGTGATATTTGGTATGAATGAAAAAGTGTTGTTGGTTTTTACCCCCTCAACACTACTCAAGTTTTGAAACTTATCAAACTTAAACAAAACAAACCATAGAAAATTCCCTCTTATCTTATGATCTACCTCAAATATTCAGATGGCCCCTCCAACCCGCAGCACCAACCAAGATGCAATGCTGCAGATGCTACAAATGATGATGGCAGATAGAGAAGTAGAAAGAGCTGAGCGACAAGCCAACCTTGTCGTACTGCAACAGCTAGCCCAGAACAACCAAGGACATGGACATCAGGATCATCCTGGATCCAAACTGAAGAATTTCCAGAACACAAATCTCCCCATGTTCAGCAAGACTGAAGAGTCCCTAGATGCAGATGACTGGCTCCAAATAATGGAGAACAACCTAGAAGTTGCAGGAGTAGAAGCTGCAGAGAAAGTACTGTTTTCCACCCAAGAGCCCGGTGGACAAGTGCCCGTGCAATGAATGCGGGACAGATGATGAGCTAGGAAGACTTCAAACTCAAGTTCAGCAAGTACCATGTGCCCCAAGGTTTAATCAAGAAGATGAGAGACGAGTTCCGAGAACTCAAGCATGGAAGGATGTCCGTGGTGGAATACCGTGACAGATTCTTCACTCTGTCTAGGTACGCCCCTGATGAGACCGACACCAACGAGAAGAGGAAGGAAAGATTTCTGAATGGACTGCATGACGATATGCAGACGGTGTTATTGAACATCCCATTTGCTGACCTAGAAGCCCTTGTGGACTCTGCCATCTAGATGGAAGGAAAGCTGCACCAACCCAACGAGAACCGCAAACGCAGAATGATGCACCAGAATGGACCCAGCAATACACAGAAGTACCGCAACAATTCATCTGGAGGATTTTCCCCAAGACACAACAAGCCACCTGCTCAGACGTACCGCCCAAATTACACCAACAACAATGGAGGACCCCCGAAGCTCGGAGGCAACAACAACAACAACCACAACAACAACAACAACAACAACAACAACAACAACAACAACAACAACAACAACAACAACAACAACAACAACAACAACAACAACAACAACAACAACAACAACAACAACAACAACAACAACAACAACAACAACAACAACAACAACAACCAGAATGGTAACAACATCAACACCAACACTGCCCCAAGGACTGGAAGCAACGCTGTCCCCGTCACCCCAAAGGACAAGTCAACTGTGACTCGTCATGAATGTGGAATTGTGGGTCACTACTCCAATGACTGCCCCAAGAGGTTAGCAAAGACTACCCCAATACCGCTGCACCTGCTCAGCAGCAACACCGTGTCTCAACCGGAAGGAACCCGAACAACCGCAACGGTCGTTACTACCGCATGAATGCCACTGAAGCCCAGGAAGCACCCAATGCCATGGAGAGTATGTTTTCCTATTAACCCATTCGCCCAATCTCTCTTAGGATCCTAACTTTTCTTAAATCTCGGGACGAGATTTTGTTTAAGGGGCAAGGGTTTCTAACATCCCAAATTTTAAAACAAAGAAGAAAATGAATTTTCCTTTTTCCAAATTTTGGAGTCAACAAAAACTTTAATTAAAGTAATTTATGTGCATAGTGCTCATACCTAAATGTTGTGATCCTTGCCATGATTGTTTGTTTGTGGTATTGAACATGCTTCAAAACCCTAAAGCCTACCCTTTTCAAAACCCAAGAGGAACAAATAAGAAGAAAACAAAATATTAGGGTGAGGCATATGTGAGCAAATGGCCATACTTCCAATATTGGAATATGTCATATCTACTTTACCCAAATGGCTTTTGACCTTTAACAAACTTAATCAAATACTAAAGAAACCCAAAAGAACACAATTTGGATCAAAGAGAAACCAAAATAAAAGAAAACAAAAATAAAAATAGTATCACATATGAGGCTATGGCCATATTTGCAAATCTTTAACCTAAGCCATTTTACTTTGTGCCAATGGTTTGGAAACATAATTAAACACTAAATAACATCTTTTGGATCAAGGAAACACAAATCAAATCAAAAGAAATAGCAAAATTCACTCACATATGATAATGGTCAATTTTGACATTTACATCAGGGTACCCACTTTGAGCCTCTGTATTAAGAGATTTCTAAACCAAACTCTCCCAACTCTTTGCACCTCATCCAAGACCTCATCAAGTTGAACACTTTTGATGTTGACGACTTTGACTAGTTAATTTCTATTGCTTAATTTAATCAAGCCAAGATGCAACATCCAATCAGATTCAAGATCATGTCCCATTTGGATTTTTCGAAATCAACACCATTTTGCCCACGACCACCACCAACATGTGCCAAATAATATTTGAATCACTTCCACCAAAAAGTTTGGCAAAATTCAAAAGTAAAATTCTTGCGGCCATTGTGTCGAACACTTGGTGGGCACAAACCTGCCAACCCTAGACACTCTAATACCCAACATGTTTTAGACTAAACCCTCACCTCTCTGGTCAACAACAACTCACTCTTGCACCCAGTGAACTTTGCCAAGCGCCAGAGACAAAGATATGGCATGATCTCATCAAGGACAAGACCATGCCGTGGTGGTCATGCCCCTCTCCATGCCATCATCTCCACCTCTCACCTCTGCCATGCATCAGCATGTCCTCGCGCTTCTCCACACTCTGCTGAGCAAGCTAGACATCATCCCTGGCCGAGGAGAGCACGACCTGACCCAGAACATGAAGTGCCCAGACGCGCCCAGACACGCCAGGACACGCCTAGACATGCCACTGGACGCGCCAGAGCACCGCCTCGCCCCGACGTGTTGATGACCCACAAGTATAGGGGGTGTATCGTAGTACTTTCGATAAATACACTACTAGGAAAAAGCCTATAGGTGGAGGCAAGTGGTGCCGGCGCACCACCTTGGACATGCGCCGGTGGAAACAGTTGCCGACGCACCTCCTTGCAGCCGCGCCGGCGATGCAGGACCTCTGCCGGCGCACCTCCGGAAACGACGCGCCGGGGAAAAATCCTGGCATGGCCGCGGTCGATTCGGGCCAGGCCCGCTATTGCCGGTGCACCCCTGGGCTGGTGCGCCGGCAATGATTCTTGGGCCTGGCCTGGGGGGTGGTATAGCCGAAATAGCTATGTTCTGTCGGCGCACCCATGCCCTGGTGCGCCGGCAGTAACCTGGGCAGTTATTTCTGCTCAACAACTACCCCCACTACTACCACTCCACTCCTACACACAAACCCGAGCCTTCTCCCAACCCAGCTCATTTTTGCTCATTTCTATCCCCAATTTCACCAATTTGACCAAACAAAATCATATTTTTTGAGCAAATCTTCCCTTCCTACATGCATCTCCCACATTCCCCTATGTAGATCTAGATCTACTATCCCGCATTGACCGCTCAATCTAGATCTAGATCTAGAAAGTCGGATTCCATACGCCATTGTCGCGGCGCGTCGTCTCGATCTCATCGACGAATATATCAAACAAATAGGTGATTAATGAACAAATTAATGAATGAAATCGATGTATGTTGGACATTTGAAGCAAAGCTCTCGTGTGTGGCATATATATATGTTGTGCTTGTGCTTGTGTGTGTGTTGGCGTTGAAAATGAGTTGCCAACGTTGAGCGAAAGGTTGATTCTTCAAGTTTCCGTTTCGGCACATTTCTGGCGCTCCTATGTCCTACCGTGTAGGAAGGTCATGCCGAAATTTTCCGTGAAAACTACCGACGGATGCATGGTTCTAATCAATTATGTAATCGTACCATGTAGGCGATAATGGTTATCGAGATGAGTGAAAGCATCGTGATGAGATATCTGAAACACGCGATCATCGACATGTATGAAAATAACCGCACGGAGGTATTGTGTCCGTGCCGGAGATGCAAACGAGGGAAATGGTTTGACCCGTATTCAGGCAAATTGCAGGGGCACCTGCTCACTAATGGTTTCATGCATGGACACACTCAATGGATGAGCGATGATGGCGCGGAGGTCAATGGGGCGACGGCAGCAGGTGGTAATAATGGCCGGCAATAAGGAGGGCATCATGACATTGATGACGATGAAGAGTTTGTCGCAGAAGACGATAACCTTGACGACGATAATAACCTGAGGAAATTCCAAGAATGCCATTAAACGATTGATGTGTTCCGAGAATGCCATCAAAGTAGTAGTCGTTCCACGAATGTCATCAAACGAGTGTCATCATTCCGAGAATGCCACTTCCGTCAGTTGACCGCTAGTTGACCGTTAAGTCTATGTGAACCCCTTATTGCATTTTTAGAATTTTTGACAAAACAATAACAACTTTGTGCTGCAAAAACTTTGAAAGCGTTTGCAATATAATATAGTATAAAGTTATGAACACGTAACATGAATAGTATTTTCAACAATACCATTCCAGCTTATGTACGGAAATAATTCATGTCCAGCATTATAAAAATATCCAGGAACAATACCGTTTCAGCAATATCATAGTTCGGCACCATCTTTTCCATCCTCGACAACAAATGAGTTCAACTGAATCTTTTCCTCCCGTGGTCTCTCCTCTTAGCCGCCGCCCTAACCCTAGCCGCCTCCAGTTCATCCTCCTCCATAGATTGGTTCCCCCTCCTCCGGTCGGCTTCGCCGGCGTCAGGAGGAGTGGGGAACCCGATCTATGCGTGGAGTTTTGAATAAAAGTATTGTTTTCATTAGATTATGTTAGGATTTTGGTAGCCGTCTTCTTGTTGGTTTCCCCTCAATGGAGATGGCATCGTATGCAATAAGTGATCTTCAGACTTTCGTTCGGCGACGAGATCTTCTTCCCGGCGTCAATGGTGGTGTTGAACAATCAAAATTTTCTAGGTATGGGTCTTCGGATCTTGCTTCGCCAAATCGATTTTGGATCTTTTGTCGTTGTTGCCGCGAGGAGGATTATCCTCGCAGTTTTTGTCCCGGCTGCTACGTCCTCGACAATGGTGATTCGTACTCTCGGCTCTCCATCGACGACGACAAAGCTAGTTGGTTATTATTCCCTGATATACTGGTGTTGGTACTCTTGCCGATGTTGTATGACTGCTTTAATGGTTGCGTGCGTGCACGCAGTCTTGGCATTGCGGCTCAAAAAATTATGGGAGAACTTTCGTCGGTATCTACAGGTCTATGGTTCGTTATGTATCTTTGGCTGCCTTCACAAGAGTACAAGATTGTGTTCTGGAAGAAGAAAAAAATTGAAGACCTCGAAGATTTGTTACTATCTTTTAGACTTTATTTTGTAATCGTTGGAGTCAGTTCATGTATCTCTACCATGTACTATTTGTTACTATGAATATATGTGGTATTGATTGTCAAAAAAAAAAACTGAAGCTTAGACTGGCTAATTGACAAAAGTCTACTTGGAATAAACTATTTTGGCTATGATCGCTGCCACAACCACAATGTTAAATAATAATCGTCTATCAACCCATATGGCGAGTATATCTGCCAGCTCCATGAGAAAACACTTTGCTGAAATCCCGAAATGGAGCACCGCTAGACTATTATATACAATATTGAGTAATTCTGTATTACTATGACACGTAGACTTAATCGATATAGTGTGTTCCCGTAATACACATCAAGAGATCAACTGCTCTTCACCATATTACTGACAAGAAAAATCCAGACGGGAACTCCAGTAATTCGTGAAATCTCACACCCTAGAATCAGTCCACACGTTACTAGTAAGATACGTGTTACTCTAGCTCATACTTGATCACCATTACTAGTTCCACGTGTTCCTGCAAGACAAAAAAAATCCTATCAAACATATACTAATATTCAACATCATCTTTCGTGCTCATATTGTGTTGTAAAATGTTAAGAAAATTGAGCATGGCATTGTTGTCGATTTCTCAAAATATTCAAAAAAAATAATCCAACGACATAATAGTATTTTTACATGAGACTTAACGGTCAACTAGCGGTCAACTAACGGAAGTGGCATTCTCGGAACGATGACACCTGTTTGATGGCATTCTTAGAACGACCACTATTTTGATGGCAATCTCGGAACGTGGCAATCGTTTGGTGGCATTCTCGGAATTTTCTCTAATAACCTTGACGATGACAATAACCTTGACGACGAAGAGGTGCCGCTAGCTTCAGTCGTGCGGGACCCTCATCTTCAAGATCTGCTTCTCGAAAAGACGAAAGGCGCCAAGCAGAAATCAAAGCTTGAGCAACTGGAGATAGACTCGAATACTCCGTTGTACGACTCAGGTCGCGGGTTGGGGGAGTCCCGCTTGAGAGTAGCGCTCGATGTGCTGCAGATGAAGGCGAAACACGGATGGACGGACTCAAGCGTCGATGACATTCTGGAATACGTGAAAGATCTCCTTCCTGCTGGGAACACGTGTCCTGGTAGTCTAGCCGAGGCCAAGAGAATCACGTGCCCTCTCGACTTACCCCACGAAAAGTATCACGCCTGCATCAACGACTGTATCATGTATCACAAGGAGCACGTGGACAAGACCAAATGTCCTGTGTGTGACGCTGAACGGTACAAGAAAGGGAAGAAGAAAGCTCCTCGGAAAGTTGTGTGGTACTTCCCGCTCGCCCCCCGGCTGCAACGGTTCTACGCGGACCGCAAGCAAGCAAAGCTCATGCGCTGGCACGTTGAAAGAAAGGAGGCAGTGTTGAATGATGAAGATCGGATTGAGCACCCAGTGCTGACACACCCTTCGGATGCAAGCCAGTGGAAAGCATCAGACAATGAATTCGGAAGTTTTGGGGCAGAACCCAGAAACATCAGGTTGGGTGCGAGCACGGACGGATTCAATCCGTTCGGAAACCAGAGCAGCACACATAGCACATGGCCCGTGTTTGTATGGATCTACAACCTCCCGCCCTGGCTGTGCATGAAGAGGAAGTACATACAGATGAGTATGCTAATTCAAGGGCCGACACAGCCAGGAAACGATATCAACATGTATCTCGAATTATTAAAAGAGGAGCTTGAAACGTTGTGGGCGGAGGAAGGGGTAGATACATGGGACGCCATCGCGGAAGAATATTTCCCTTTGAGAGCCGCGTTGATCACGACGGTGCAGGAATACCTCGGATACGGTTATATTTCGTGCCAGGTGTGCCATGGACACAAGGCATGTGTCAGGTGCATGGAAGAGACGATGTTTTTGCAGTTTGGTAAGGATCCCGGCTCTTCGAAAACAGTTTACATGGGGCATCGAAGGTGGCTACAGAAGACTGACCCGTGGAGAAAGCGTGGAGATCTGTTCGATGGTGCAAATGAACCCCGAGGACCTCCACGGAAGAAGAGCGGCGAAGAGATCGATACATTACTGAAAGGTTGGAAGGAGTGCCCTCTGCCGGGAAAGATACGTCAAAATCCTGGAGAGAAGAAGAAGAAAAAGGCAACGACGACGCCGCTCATTGGTGTATGGAAAAGGAGGTCCGTGTTTTGGGACTTGCCGTACTGGAAAATTCTCGATACACCTCACTGCCTTAATGTCATGCATATTACAAAGAACGTGTGCGAGAGCTTGCTTGGCACTCTTCTCAACATGCCGGACCGGACCAAAGATGGGCCGAAAGCAAGACACGACCTGAAAGTTTTGGGCATCAGGGAAGAGCTTCAGATCCCGGCGGCCCAAGAGGGACGAGTCGGAGGAGGAGGCGGACGGCGGTCGAAGCGCAAAAGGATTAAGCAGCCGGACTATTACTCGTCCCCCCTCCTGCTTCACTTTTAGTCCGGCCGAGGTCGATCAATTTTTTAATTGCCTTCTAGGAGTCAGAGTGCCCTTCGGTTACTCCGGGCTAATAAGCAGATACATGGACCCCAAGAAACGAAACTTCAGCGGCATGAACTCTCATGATCATCACGTGATGATGACGCAGATTCTTCCGGTTGCAATCCGAGGTATAATGGATGACCATGTCCGTGCAACGCTGATCGGGCTCGTAACTTCTTCGACGTCATAACTCGGAAGTCGATAAGCGTGAAGAAACTCGCAAGACTCCAGGAAGAGATCGTGGTGATCCTATGTGAGCTTGAGATGTACTTCCCGCCTGCATTCTTTGACGTGATGGTCCATCTGTTGGTCCATATCATGGATGATATCGTCAGTCTAGGGCCTGCATTCTTACACAAACATGATGCCGTTTGAAAGAATGAATGGGTTCATTAAAGGATACGTTCGTAACAGGTCACATCCGGATGGAAGCATCGTCCAGGGCTGGCTCACCAAAGAGTGCATCTCTTTCTGCACGAATTATCTAGACATCGAGGACCCTGTTGGTTTGCCTCAAAACAAGCACCTCCGCAGGTTCGAGGGAGTAGGCCACAAAAATGGAAGGAAGGAACTGCACGTGCACATGTCTGGTCGGACTTCCGACTTTGACAAGGCCAACTTAGTAGCGCTACAACACATTGACTTGATCGATCCTTGGTTGAAAGAGCACAAAACCATGATAGAGAACAGTGGCAAGCCGATGATGACGGAAGCAGAAATATATAGAGAGCACAACTCCTCTTTCGCGTGCTGGTTCAAAGACCACATTGATGCTAATCCCCCACCAATGGATTCTGACAAGGATAAACTAGTATTGGCCTTGTCACATGGCCCCGCGCCCAACATCATGACTTACCAAGCGTACGATATCAATGGGTACACATTCTACACGGAAGAAAAAGACAAGAACAGTGTTTACCAGAACTCGGGGTAACGATGGATTCCTAGACGGGTGACGTAAAGACTAGATACTACGGAAGAATCGAGGAAACTGCGGAGCTTAGCTACGCTGGGGAGAAAGTGCCGATGTTCCGTATCAGATGGGCTAAGAGCGTCACAAAAGAAGACCGGTATTTCACCACCATGTTTCTACCCGAAGCCAACAAATCAAAGTCCACGAACGCCACCGCACAGAATGAGCCATGGGTACTGGCGAACACGTGCACCAATGCTTCTTCATAACCGACCCATCCGAGGCCTAGCCGTGTTATCGTGAGGAGAGGCAAGAGGACCATCGTCGGAATGGATGGAGTCGCCAACGAGGAAGACTTCGAAGGACAAGTCGGAGACCCAATGATGGAAGAATCCGAGGACGAAGACACAACATACACCACAAGAAGAAGCGAGGACCACGCTACCGAGGTCGGTCGACCCTTCAAAAGAAGAAGTCACGACACGGGGCTAAATTATTCAACGACGAGCAAGAAAAGCAAGAAGAAAGCGAAACACTCTTCTCAATCAATGATGTAAAACTTTATTTGCAATCTATAACTCATATTTTGTGTAATTCATAACTACTCATATGGTCATGGCCAATATTTTATGTATGACTAATTAATATTGTGTTGGTCAATATTTTGTGTATGTATATATAACTCATATCTTCATGTTTTTACATAACTCATGCATATTGCTTTGTTATTATCTTGAAAAGATAAGAAAAATAAAATAGTATAGGATTTGGGGTAAAAGGAAAGAAACATACAATAAAGAGAAAATAAATAAATAAATAAAAATAATATAGGATTTTTTAATGCATATGTGTATAAACTGCTACACACAAGTCCCAGGTTACAGCTGTGCCAGGCTTATTGCCGGCGCACCACGTCCTTTGTTCGCCGGGGGAATACTTGTCCCCGGCGAACCAGGGACCCGGTGCGCCGGCAATAACCCTGGCACAGCTGTAATAAGGACTTAACCATTTTTTCTCTCCAGCCACGCACATCCCCATCCACCACATCTCTCTGCCTCTAGATCGAGCGCCGCCGTTGGAGAAGCACCCGCCGTCGCACGAGCCTAGCACGCCGGAGCCGCCGCGCCGTCGTCGACTTCTCTGCACGCCGGAGCCGCCCCGCCACGCCGCCGCGGAAGCCCATCCCCACGCCCTTCCCGCACCACATCGAGGAGGAGGAGGCCGCCGCACATCGAGGAGGAGGAGGCCGCCGCACATCGAGGAGGAGGAGGCCGCCGCACATCGAGGAGGAGAGGCCACCATCGTCGCCACCTTCACCGTCGGTGAGATTCCCTCCACCTTCCCCCCTCCCCTCTTCCCTCCCCTCTCCCCTTCCCTCCACCTTCCCCCTCCCGGCTAGGGTTCCTGCTAGTGATTAGGGTTCATTGGAGTTCCTTCTACACGTACCCGGCATCGAATCATCTAATTGTGCTAATGTGCTAGTTAAATATGTATAGGAACAATCATGGCCAGAATAGTTGAAGAAAAACAACCTGCTAGTTATTTACTTAGTGCTTGTGTCAGGTGAATCAGCATGTTGCTCTTTTGCAATTTGCACTTGCAGGATGATGAAAGGCATGCTTGATTTATCTGGTTGAAGTGCTCCTTTGAACTTTGCAATTGCACTTAGAGTCAATTCAGAAATGCACGTGTTATTGGTTGATTTAGGAATGCTCGATTTATCTGGTTGAGGTGTTGATCTAAATACTAATTTTCCAAGGCAAAGCTGAAGCATACTATGCAACCCCAAACTGGCCCTTATGCAAATTTTGGGTCTTTTAGAAAATGAAAATGGTTTTGCTAGCTAAATTGGTTTAGTTCATTTAGGTTTTGGTCTCTCGGTTTGCTAAAATGGTTTGCTAAAATGGTTAGCTAAAATGGTTTGCTAAAATGGATTTAAATTGGTGCTATGCATGGTTGATGCTAGTTCTCTGGTTATGTAATTTGAGATGGGAATTGTTCATTTAAAAAATGAGAAATGACACATGTGAGCTTCTCTGGTTCATTTAATAGAAAATAAAAATTGGTGCTATGTTCCTTATCTGGTTCATTTAAAAGAAAATGAAAATTGGTGCTATGTAGCCAGAGAGTAGCATGGTGTTGATGTAAAATGGTTATGGTTTTTATTTTAGTGTTTGAATTCTGGTTTTTATTTTAGTGTTTGAATTCTGGTTTGAATCCAGGGCTAGCAGGATGAAATTCTGTCACCGACTCACTGGAAATGATGCTACTGTAGTGCTATTACTGATGGTTACTGTGAAATGAAAATGAAATGAATTAGCTTTTGCATGCTCTGGTTCATTTTTGCATGCTCATTTTTGTACAGACTAGAATACGTGGTGAAAAAAGAAAATGAAATGTTTGTTGGAGAAGAACTAGGCACTAGGCAGTATGTTAGTTTTTCATTTCATTAAATGAAATGAAATGCCTAATGAAAATGAATTAGCAGTTGACAGTAAGGGAATGCCTAATCATTATGTTTAATTTTCTAAACTCTGCAGTATTTATAAATAAAGAAAAAGGCAGTAGTTGGAAATAATTCTCTGGTTATATATGAATTAATTCTCTGGTTTTGGATGTTTTGCTCTCTGGTTATATATGAATTAATTCTCTGGTTATATATGAATTAATTCTCTGGTTTTGGATGTTTTGGTCTCTGGTTATATATGAATTAATTCTCTGTTTATACATTTAGATGTTTTGGTCTCTGGTTATATATGAATCAATTCTCTGGTTTGAAATTAAATGATGAAATGCAGTAGCAAATGATGAAATGCAGTAGCAAATGCCTCTCTGGTCATGTGTTGTTGGTGCACATGACAAGACATGGTGTGTATGAAAATGCTTGCAATATTCCATTTGTTTAGGTAAATAAGCAGTAGGTAAAGAAGCAGTAGGTTTAGTTCACTATACCATTTATAAAATGCCCAGAAAATGCTAGCATCTTGACTGGTGTGCTACATATTCCCCTGTAACAAGAATTTCCAACTGCTTATTAGTATTTGTTCAGTAGATTGAGTTGCTATTGCATTTCTGTTACAGGGATTGAGTTGCTATTGAGTGCCGGAATGTCGATTCATTTCCGTTCCGGCAATTCTAGCACTCGGCATGACCAATTTTTAGCAAAGGTCATGCCGAATTTTTCCGTGAATTCTACCTCTTTTTCATCTTCTATTAGTGCAAGCCACCATGGCGTCTGAAGAACAATTAGAGGAGCACTACAATAGGCACTTCTTTAGGACGGAGGAGGATGCCGAGGTCGCTGGTGTTGGCGGCGACGAGGACCATGAGATGGAGGATGACGCTGGGGGTAGTGCCGACGAGCCAAGCGGCAACGAGGCAAGCGACGCCGCCGGGGGTAGTACCTACGCGCCAAGCGGCGACGAGGCAACCGGCGCCGCCGGGAGTGGCGGCGACGATCCTAGCGGCGCCGCCGGTAGTAGTGGCACCGGGACAAGTGGTTCCAAGAGGCCGCGGAAGGCAAGGCGCCAAAACACGGTCGCCACCGGTAGAGACACAATCAAAGAGGTGGACCCCGCCAGTGGTTTGCCGGTGGAGCCTAAGGATGTTGCCAAGGGGTACGTCAACCAACTCGCATGTATCCTCCGAGAGGTCGTCAATCTCAACGAGACGGACCTCCGAGCTGAGAACAAAGCGCATTTGCGAGCCCAGCTCATTGCGAGGTTGCACTCACGATACAAGTTTCTAGGCGACTACGCCTCCACTGATCAAACCAAGAACATTGTGAACTCACAAGCCCTCCTGAAGTTCACCAAACACCTCAGCAGCTACAAGTACATGGTGCGGAAGCTGATTGCTGAGGGCAAAGGTTTCGAAGAGGTCCACTCCGCCTTTCCGCATGTCTCCCAGGTGGACTTTGATGCTTTTGTGGCCAATGAAGAGCTACAAGCCACCAAGAATCGCAAGTTGTGGGGGAAGGAAATGCGGGAGCTTAACATCGGCAACCACAACCTTGGGAGCCGTGGGTACGAGGGAAAGGAGCCCTATTGGGCGAAGGAGGACGAGGCGTATGTAAGTGCCGGCATTGAGAACCCCTGGCTCAAGTACAAGGACCCGCTTGAAAGAAGATTCATCAGGTCCCGGTACCATAAGAAGAAACTAACCGGGGAACTTGTCACGGACCCGAAGGTCATAACCGACATAATTTGGTTCACGAACGACAAGAAGGTCCTGGCGTTGGAGAAAAAACTGGTAAGCCATTTACCGGTTTAATTAGATCAAGTATCGTTCATATAATAGTAGCAACATTTCTAAATGGTTCGCGTTTCTTCCGCAGGAAGAAGAAAGACAAAAACTTTCTCAATGTGACGAAGGCTCCTCCTCCCAGGCGTCGATGGGCAGGGTAGCCTGGGACAAGCCTCTCGTACGGGCGCTAAACATCGTTAATGAGCATTCACCGACGAGAAGGCCGCATAGAGGCCGTGTGGCCGGCGCCGGTACAGGCTACAAGCATGGTCACTACGGCTTGTCGTCTGCGGTCGATAAAAATGCGCGCAATGAGAGGAAGCAGCGGGAGGCGGAGGAAATGAGGGAGTCAATCCTAGCCCAAGTCCAAGCTGGTTTGGTACCGCAACTGGTACCGCAACTCAAAGCTACACTCGTACTCGAAGTCAAAGCTGAAGTCGCCGCTTCGGTCCAAGCAGATTTCAACGCTCTACACGCGTGGTATGAGGGTGGCAAACAAGCCCCCCCCCCCCGAAAATGCAAGTGGTTAGCTTCGACGGCAGCAACTCGATGGCGCCGCCGTCCGCCGGCAATGACAATGTTATAATGGAGACTCCTCCGGCCGCCGGCAATGTCGCTGGTGCTAGGGATTCACCGTCCATGCCGGGTAGCAGCCCCTCCGTCACTTGCACGCCCGCCGCCGCATGTGCCGGCCCGTCGACATTAGCTGAGCTCAACGCCCTCACGGTAATTAACTAATGTGTACATCAAGTTAATATATTAGTTTCATCATCCTTGCCCTCTCTCTAATGACATACACATGTTCTCGCAGGCGCTCTCAACGCCATGCACCTTCCTGATGAGAGTAAACGACGAACTCAAAGACGTCGCGAGGGGGTCCATCCTTCGGCCCCTGGATAAGAAGTGGCACACACAAGATATGGAGGATGACGTTTACCGGGTTGAAGTGGATCGCGCGTTACCTGGCTATGAGGATTTGTTTCCTCCTAATCAACCGCATGGTGCCGATGACGATAGCCCGTTGAATCTGGCCTCACTGAAGGGTTGGGTACTGCAATGGCCGAAGACCCTAATTAGGATCAACACCTACTCGGGGTCGACGGCAAGCAAAGACAAGCACCTTGCGGTGCCACAGGTCAGTGTCCCTCCACGACAGCCAGCGGCGCCGGTGGTCACCGCCCCACCACAACGGCCAGCTGCGCCGGTGGTCAGCGCCCCACCACAACAGCCAGCGGCGCCGGTGGTCAGCGCCCCACCACAACAGCCAGCGGCGCCAGAGGCCGAGGAATACGAACGTGACGACTTCCAATGGGATATTCCTACGTCTTCACAAGTTGTCCATGAGGATGCGCCGGCCTCGAAATATGTGTGCTCCAAGAAGCTGTTCGATTCTCAAGAAACGGCTGAGGAGGAAAATCCTGAGGAGGTCGCCGCCGCCGCCGTCAAAAAGATGCTAAGCCCAAACACACTCCGTGCTACGGTTACGGCGGTGGGAGATGGTCCAGTACTACAACCCAAGAAGAGGAAGAGGGCAAACAAGAAGGACGCCAAAGACAAGGCGGCGGCCAAAGACAAGGACAAGGTGTCACTCTTTGACAAGTTGCCAAACAATTGGCAACCTCTGCATCACTTGGGTGAACCGATGCTGCCGGAGCATGTCCTCAACCTACTCACCGGGGATATGGCGAGCTTGCATAACCAAGTCCAGTATTTGGAGAAGCAGCTTCTCAAATCAAAAAATCCTAGTTACCCTCTCTTCGTGGCGAAGGTGCCAACTGGCATGAACTTCGTCGAGAAGTACCCCGCGGACTTGTGCTTCATCCGGTACAATGACATCTTCAGCATCTATCGCATGCAAATGCTCCACTTTAGTGTGGTTCGCCTAGTTGCTCTTAGCTTGTCTTCCCAGATCGTTAAGGAGGGGACGCCGACCATCGCGATAATGGACCCCTTCTATATGCGGGAGAGCATCATCTGCAACGCTGGGGATCGGGCGATTGCCACCCGGCAGGTCGCGGATTTCAGGATGGCGAACATTAAGAAGGGCACCATTCTCATCCCTTACTTCCCCGAGTAAGTAATCACTCGCTAGTCCCCATCACCATTCTATCATATATCTTCATTTGCATTTCCAAAGGTTAATCCGTGTGTTTTCCGCAGAGACATGTACTGCACCCTCATCGTCGTGCACCCGCAACACTCGCATGCAGTCTATCTCGACTCGGGTAGGGACAAGAAGAAAGACTACACCAACATCAGGGCCCTTCTCAATGATGCTCTCACCGGCTTCGCCAACAAGGCAGGCCCCCTCAAAGTAGAGAGGAAATCCCGAGGAGGCTTGGTCTTAACCCACACAACCAACTTCCCCGCCTCGGGCGATCGAAGCAAGACAATGGGATGGACGCGTGGTACGCCATCCTTCGGATGCGGGAGTACATAAAGTACGCAGATGACATGTTGCTGCCAGAGAGTCTCAGAGAGAGGTTTGTAAACATGGCGGATGCCCCTGATAGAGAGATTAGAAAGAACTAGGGTCGCATCCAGCAGTTCATTTGCACGATAATCGTGCATGATGTCAACAAAAGGTCTGGCGAGTTCTTCTACGGCTACGGTCTACCACCTAATGACGAGATAGAACTCCGCTTGGAGATGTCGCGTGATGAGAGGCCGTTCAACACGCTTGAGGGCTGCCGTACATTCCCCCCTAGGCGTACAACCTGATCCTACGACGGGAACACTATTGCTAAAGCTTGAACGATATGTCTTTGAACTTCCGTATTGTAATACTTGTTACATATTCCCATAGAATCGACTTGTTGCTTTTATTTAGTTGTATGGATGTGCATGTGAACATGTGTCTATAGTTTCATTTACTTTGCTATATATTTAAAGATTATGGCGTAGATACCTTAATAATTATTTGCATTTACTCGACCCCTACTTGCCTCGTATTTGGAGTTCGCTGATGATTAGAATGTTCGGTCACTAGTACACTCGGGGGTGGAGCCAGTGAGCCTTGGTGCGATGGCCACAAGTATCAATCTATTGTGCATCCTACCTAGCCTCACCGACTCCATCCCCGGATGTTAATATGTGTTTCGACCGACAAAGTATGAGGCACGCTATTTAATTCGTACTACTTGTCTTTTATTTGAGTTCGCACTTCTTAATTGCATTGGCCGATGATTAAAATGTTTGGTCACTTGTACACTCGGGTGGGGCCAGTGAGGCTTGGTGTGATGGCCACAAATATCAATCTATTGTGCATCCTACCTAGCCTCGCTGACCCCATCCCTGTATGTTATTATTTATTTCGACCAACAAAGTATGAGGCGCATGCTATTTAGTTCATACTACTTGTCTTTTATTTGAGTTCGCACTTGTTCATTGCGTTGGCCGATGATTAGAATGTTTGGTCACTTGTACACTCTGGGGTGGGGTGAGTGAACCTAGTGTTTGCACAAATATCAATCTGTTGTGCATCCTACTTGGCTTCACTTACCCCATCCCTGAATGTTACTATTTGTTTCGACCGACAAAGTATGAGGCACATGCTATTTAGTTCATATTACTTGTCTCTTATTTGAGTTGGCACTTGTTAATTGCATTGGTACTAACGTTTTATTTTTCTTGTGCATGGAGATGCCGACGACATATGTCGTGTACAAGGGGAGGGTTCCTGGAGTCTACGACGACTGGGAGGACTGTCGGAGACAGGTGCACCGCTTTAGCGGCAACAGCTACAAGGGATACCCCACTAGGGTGGAGGCGGAAGGAAGATACGCCCGTTATCTAGCGGGAGAGATGAGGGACATGAGGAGGAACCGGATGAAGACCATGGCCTTCGTGATGATGGTCATCGTGACCATGTTGGTCATGTTCTATGTGATTGTAGTTTAGGTTAGTAGCTACATTGTGAGGTGTATGACGACACTTGTGACGACTATGTACCAAGACTTCTAACTTTGTGAAACTTCGTCCTTCGGTGTTGCATATGCACATGTGTTGTATGAATCAACATTCCGGAACGAGACTTGCGTATTTGTGTATTGATACCGAAATGAGACTTAGCTCTCTATGTGCTTCTCATATTGCATGTTACTGCTGTATAAATATGAACTCGTGTTGTAAATATATACTGCTCGTCAAATATGTATTCTAATATGCTTGGAAAAAAAGCTGAAAAAAGAATTTTCGAATATTATTGCCGGCGCACCTAAATGACCTACTGCCGGCGCACGTGGCATGCGCCAGTGCTGCAAGCACTACTGCCGGCGCAACTGCTGGTGCGCCGGTGGAACTTGCCCTTTGCCGGCGAAGCTATGATGGCGCGCCGGCAGTACCTGACCTATCGCCGGCGCACTGCCTGGTGCGCCGGCAGTGGCCAGTTATCACCGGCCCGTTCGCACCGGCGGGCTCGTGGTGCGCCGGCAATGGGCCTTTTAGGTTCGCCGGCGGTAGGCCTTTCCCTTGTAGTGATAAGAGTGTCGAACCCAATGAGGAGCAGAAGGTGTTGACAAGCAGTTTCGATGAAGGATTCACTGTAAATGCTCACAGACAAGTTTTCAGGGGGTTTTGATATAGCAGATAAGTAAAGTACAAGTAAGTAAAATGCGAGAGTAACAATTGCAGCGAGTGTCCCAATCCTTTTTAGCACAAAGGACAAGCCGGTTTGTTTACTTATAAAGACCAAACGTTCTTGAGGACACACGGGAATTTAGTCTAGTGCTTTCGCTTCATATAGTTGATTAATCTTCATTGTTTTGATAAGTGTTGTGTGGGTGAACCTATGCTAATGCACCACCCTTCCTAGGACTAATACATACTTGTGATTATACCCCTTGCAAGCATCCGCAAATACAAGAAAGTAATTAAGATAAATCTAACCATAGCCTTAAATTCTGAGATCATGTCCCTCCTGCATCGATATACCAACGGGGGTTCAGGTTGCTGTCACTCCAGCAACCCCACAATTAGCAAACGAATACAAGATGTACTCCCCTAGGCCCATAAAGGTGAAGTATCATGTAGTCGAAGTTCACATGACACCACTAGAAGAATAACACCACAAATTAAATATCAAACCATTAAATATTACTCAACATAGTTCACTACTAACATTTAGACTTCACCCATGTCCTCAAGAACTAAACGAACTACTCACGAGACATCATATGGAACATGATCAGAGGTGATATAATGATGGATAACAATCTGAACATAAACCTTGATCCAATGGTTTCACTCAATAGCATCAATAACAAGTAGTAATCAATACCGGGAGAGTTTCCCCTATGAAATACTCAAGATTCAACCCTAGATGTTACAGCGGAGACGAGGTGCAGCGGTGGAGATGGCGATGTCGATGGTGGAGATGATGATGATGATGATCCCAATGAAGTACAGCTCGATGAGGGTGACGATGGCGACGATTTCCCCCTCCGGGAGGGAATTTCCCCAGCGGATTCCTGCCCGCCGGAGAGCTCTTTTCTCTCTGGTGTTTCTCCGCCCCGCAGAGGCGGCTGTGTCTCTTCTCGATTATCCCCCGTGCATTAGGTTTTCGGGAAGATGAAGTACGCGAAAGAGAGGAGGCCGAGAGGGGCTGTGGGCCCCCTCCCCACAAGGCGGCGCGGCCAGGGCAGGGCCTGTCCGGCCTATGGGGGGGCCCATGGCGGCCCTCCTCGGCTCCTCCTTTTGACTGGCTCGTTCTTCTGGAAAAATAAGATCTTCGGTGTAATTTCCGTAAATTGTTCATCTCCAGAAATATTGCATTCTGACGGTGCTTTTTTCCAGCAGAATCCTGACTCTGGTGAATGATTCTCCAATAATCATGAAACATGCAAAATGGGTGAAATAACATAAGTATCATCTCTAAATATGAAATATATCAATTGAATAACAGTAAATTATGAT
The DNA here is from genome assembly GCF_022539505.1 of Lolium rigidum. Lineage (NCBI taxonomy): Eukaryota > Viridiplantae > Streptophyta > Magnoliopsida > Poales > Poaceae > Lolium > Lolium rigidum. The sequence continues at coordinate 48,959,168 of NC_061511.1, forward strand.
ATAAAATAGTGATGCAAAATTGACGTACCAAATCCCCCCAAGCTTAGACCTCGCTTGTCCCCAAGCGAAACTGAGCTCAATAAACAAGACCACATGTTTATGGAGTGAAGAGTCGATAAATAAAATACGGACAAGAAGCATCACATTTATTAATTCACACAAGACATTCTAGTAAACATCTTCTTCATATAACTCAACTTGAAATAAGTAAAGAGAAACCACAAATAAAGGTGCATAGGAAATCATAATTGGTTATGGCAAAAAAAATTCTTAGTCAAAGAACTATTAACATATTGTACTTATCTTCCAAGCAAAGCCTTTATATCTTATATGGCAGAGCTTACATCCTTAATCATAATAATCTCCTCATAATCATTGATAACCTTCAAAGTCATATTCATTCAGGTAAAATTTGTACTAAACAAGGAAGAATAAAAGGCATGATTAAATAGATCATAATATAAATGGTTGGATCACAACAACTCAATTGTTTGCATGAGATGGAGGGAAATAGGTTTACTGAATCAACATAAAAGTAAAAGATAGGCCCTTCGCAGAGGGAAGCAGGGATTAAATCATGTGCTAGAGCTTTTTATGTTTTGAAATCATATAAAGAGCATAAAAGTAAGATTTTGAGAGGTGTTTGTTGTTGTCAACGAATGGTAGTGGGCACTCTAACCCCCTTGCCAAACAGACCTTCCAAGAGCGGCTCCCATGAAGGACGTTATCTCTACCAGCAAGGTAGATCATCTCTCTTCTCTTTTGTTTACACATGTATTTTAGTTTTATTTATGGATGACACTCCCCCCAACCTTTGCTTTCACAAGCCATGGCTAACCGAATCCTCGGGTGCCTCCCAACATTTCACATACCATGGAGGAGTGTCTATTGCAAAATTAAGTTGCTTACTCATAAATCAGGGCAAAACATGTGAAGAGAATTATTAATGAAAGTCATTAATTGGGGCTGGGAACCCCGTTGCCAGCTCTTTTGCAAAATTATTGGACAAGCGGATGTGCCGCTAGTCCATTGGTGAAAATCCGCCCAACAAGATTGAAAGATAAAACACCACATACTTCCTCATGAGCTATAAAACATTGACACAATTAAGGGGTAACAGAGTTTGAATCGTTTAAAGGTAGCACAAGAAGTATTTACTTGGAGTGGCGCAAAATACCACATAGTAGGTAGTTATGGTGGACACAAATGGCATGGGTTTGATTTAAGGTTTTGGATGTATGAGAAGCATTCCCTCTCAGTACAGGTCTTTGGCTAGCAAGGTTGATTAGCAAGCATAAGAGTTGAGGGAAACAAACAAATAAACTTGTGATAGAAACAATCATGCATCTTCCTTGTAAACACAAGCAATTTTAACTTCAGAATACTAAGCTCATTAGCTAACAAGAAAGAAAGATAATGAAACAAAATATCTACATGTACTTCCTCTTTTCTACTTAAACTCAAAGTGATGTTGCTATTGACCAATGCTAAGTTTGCCAAAACCAAATAGATTTACTTGATGCTCCCAAAGTGATATCAATACTAATGACAAGAGTAATCATATAACAGAAAATGCAGACTAAAATAAGGTGTGCAAAAAGTAAATGATAAGACTTCTCATTAATATTCCATAACGATAACTCACACCAAGGGATACATAGATAACCAACTAAGAGAGAGATACTTCCACACTGCAAACCATCTTATATAATAACTTGCCTACTCATGATATGACACTACTTGATAGTAAAAAGATAAAGATAGTGATTATGTGATACCGCGGCACTCCCCCAAGCTTGGAACAAACCAAGGGGATGCCAATACCAATGATGAATTACTCCTTCGGTGGCGATGGTGGAACGACCCTGATGGGGGTGAGGAACCTCTCTAGCATTCTGCGAAGTCGATTGTTCTCATCCTGAAGAATCTCCACTTCCCTTCTCAGAACACGGTATTGATCACAAAACTCATTGGTCACCCGAAGAGCTTCTTCCGCAGCAGGGAAAGAGTTGAGGTCAGGTGCAGGTGGTAGAGGTCCCTGCAAGTTATGAGAAAAAGAACGTCGCGTGTTAACCGATCCCACCAAGATTGGCTTACTCCCCACGGCTTCCCGCTCTCTTTTCGCTGATGACATCTTCTTCACTTCCTCATTGACACCTTCATCCATCTCTTCCCGTCTTGTCATGACCCTTTCCTCTTCCGCCCATCCAACGAAAGTTCCTTGATCTAGATCCTGGAGGAGCTCACGTTGGCGACGCGTTGCATAGTCTTCTGAGGATGATCCTTGCGACGACATCTGAACAGAAACAGCTCGAAACAAAATACGACGAGAAAACGATATACGGACCTCTGGGGAACCGGGGGATTATATAGCAAATATTTTCATGACAACAGGAAAGTACCAGGCCGAAAACGTGTGGAAACGGGACGCTGAGGGGCCGTCACCATAGGGCGGCGCGGCCAGGCTGTGGCCCGCGCCAGCCTATGGGGGCACGCCCTCGTGCGTCTCCTCCTCTCCGTTTCGATCTCGTAATTTTTCATATTTTCCGAAAATAACAAAAAGTATTGTTCGGAAGGTTAAACATGGACTTTTTATTACTAAAACTGTTACCTATTCAAAGTCGAACTCTGCAGAACTGTCAATTTGGTCTTTGATGAAATCTTCCGGAGTCACCACTTGAATAACATCAACATCTTCATTATAAGAATCTCCAGAAATATAATGCTTGAGTCTTTGTCCATTCACCACTTGTGTGGCATCATCTTTCAGCAAGGCAATTTTTATTGTTCCTGAACGATACACCTCCTCAATGACATATGGTCCTTCCCATTTTGAGAGTAATTTTCCTGCAAAAAATCTGAGACGAGACCGATACAATAGGACTTTATCTCCAACATTAAATTCTCTTTTAATAATTCTTCTATCATGCCATTTCTTAACTTTCTCCTTAAAAAGTTTAGCATTTTCATAAGCTTCACTTCTCCATTCATCTAAAGAACTCAATTGTAGCAACCTTTTCTTACCGAGCAAGTTTAAAATCTTTATTAAGTTCTCTTACAGCCCAATAAGCTTTGTGCTCTAATTCTAAAGGTAAATGACAAGCTTTTCCATAAACCATTTTATAAGGAGACATTCCCATAGGGTTTTTATAACCAGTTCTATAAGCCCACAATGCTTCCTTTAACTTACTAGCCCAATTTTTTCTAGATTTATTAAAAGTCTTTCCCAAGATATATTTAATTTCTCTATTTGATAATTCTACTTGCCGACTAGTTTGAGGATGATAAGCTGAAGCAATTCTATGATTAATACCATATTTAGCAAGAGTTTTTCTAAAACCACCATGAATAAAGTGAGAACCTCCATCAGTCATAATATATCTAGGTACTCCAAATCTAGGAAAAATAACATCTAAAAGCATTTTTAAAGAAGTCTCACCATCAGCACTTTTCGTGGGTATGGCTTCCACCCATTTAGTAACATAATCAACAGTGACAAGTATATGAGTGTTACCTTCTGAAAAAGGGAAAGGACCTATGAAGTCAAATCCCCAACAATCAAATGGTTCAATAACAAGAGTATAATTCATAGGCATTTCATTGCGTCTAGAAATATTACCAACTCTTTGACATTCATCACAAGATAAGATAAACTTCCTTGCATCTTTAAAGAGCGTTGGCCAATAAAAACCTAACTGTAGAACCTTTTGTGCGGTTCTATCTCCGGCGTGATGTCCTCCATAAACACTACCATGACACTTACTCAATATCTCTTGTTGTTCATATTCGGGACACATCTTCGCATAATACCATCCACTCCTTCTTTATATAAGTGTGGGTCATCCCAAAAATAATGTCTCAAATCATAAAAGAATTTCCTCCTTTGCTGAGCTGAAAAGGTTGGAGGCAAATACTTCGAAATGATAAAGTTAGCATAATCAGCATACCAAGGACTATCTCGCGAGCTCACCTTTATTACAGCTAATTGTTCATTTGGAAAACAATCATTAACAGGAACAGGATCATAAGCAATATTTTCCAATCTAGACAAATTATCAGCAACAGGATTATCAGCACCTTTCATATCTACAATATGTAAATCAAATTCTTGCAAAAGATGCATCCATCTAATAAGCCTTGGCTTAGCATCTTTCTTTTCCATAAGGTACCTAATTGCAGCATGATCAGTATGAACTGTGACTTTTGAATCAACAATATAAGGTCTAAACTTGTCACATGCAAAAACTACGGCTAATAACTCTTTTTCAGTTGTGGCATAATTTCTTTGAGCAGCATCTAGAGTCTTACTAGCATAATGAATAACATTCAATTTTTTATCTACTCGCTGTCCAAGGACATCACCTACAGCAAAATCACTAGCATCACACATAATTTCAGAAGGTAAATTCCAATCAGGAGGTTCAACTACCTGAGAAGTTGTTAAGGCCTTCTTTAGAGTTTCAAAGGCTTCCTTACAATCATCATCAAAAACAAAAGGTACATCTTTTTGAAGAAGATTAGTAAGAGGCTTTGAAATTTTAGAGAAATCTTTAATAAATCTCCTATAAAACCCAGCATGACCAAGAACATTACGAATACCTTTAACATCCCTCGGATACGGCATCTTCTCAATTGTTTCAACTTTAGCTCTATCAACTTCAATACCTCTCTCAGAAATTTTATGTCCCAATACAATTCCTTCATTAACCATAAAGTGGCATTTCCCCCAATTAAGAACAAGGTTAGTTTCTTCACATCTCTGCAAAAATTTATCAAGGTTTCGCAAGCAATTATCAAAAGAATTCCCATAGACAGTAAAATCATCAATGAATACCTCTACAATCTTTTCACAAAAACCATGAAAAATAGCAGACATGCATCTTTGAAAAGTAGCAGGAGCATTACATAAACCAAAAGGCATACGCCTATAAGCATAAGTTCCATAGGGACAAGTGAAAGTGGTTTTCTCTTGATCTTTAGTTTTAACGACAATTTGTGAAAACCCAGAATAACCATCAAGAAAGCAAAAATGAGTATTTTTAGACAACCTATCTAACATTTGATCAATAAAAGGTAAAGGGTAATGATCTTTCTTAGTAACTTTATTAACCTTACGATAATCAATGCACATTCTATACCCAACAACTACTCTTTGAGGAATGAGCTCATCATTATCATTAGGTACAACAGTTGTTCCTCCTTTCTTAGGAACACAATGTACAGGACTTAACCATCTACTATCAGCAATAGGATATATAATACCAGCTTCAAGAAGTTTCCATACCTCATTCCTTACCACATCCTTCATCTTAGGAATTAGACGACGCTGATGTTCAACAACAGGTTTTGCATCATCTTCCATGTTGATGGCATGTTGGCAAATAGAGGGAGAAATCCCCTTCAAGTCATCAAGAGTGTAGCCAATAGCTCCTCGATGTTTCTTCAATATTTCCAATAATCTTTCTTCCTCAAAATCTGAAAGCTTAGCACTAATAATAACAGGATATGTTTTCTTATCATCAATATAAGCATACTTAAGATTATCAGGTAATGGTTTCAAATCAAATACAGGATCTTCCTTTGGTGGTTGTATTATACCTAGATCTTCAACCGGTAAGTCATGTTTAAGAATGGGTTGACGAAGGAAAATTTCATCAAGCTCATCCCTTTCTTTCCTAAATACTTCACTCTCACTATCCTCCAAATGTTGCTGCAAAGGATTATTAGGAGCAAGAGCAATAGATGCACACTGTTCAACTCTAAAAACATTATTAGGCAAATCAGCTTTATAAGGAGTTTTGGAAAATTTAGAGAAGTTAAACTCATAAGATTCACCAGCAAATTTAGTAACAATTTTCTCCTTTTTGCAATCTATAACAGCTCCACAATTATTTAGAAAAGGTCTACCAAAAATAATAGGACAAGACTTACTAGTAGACGAGAACCAAGTACCAAAAAGTCAGCAGGATATTTAATCTTACCACATAGAACTTCCACATCTCGAACAATACCAATAGGAGAGATAGTTTCTCTATTAGCTAGCCGAATAACCATATCAATATCTACAAGTTCACAAGAACCAATTTCATGCATGATTTCCGTGTAAAGCTCATAAGGAATGGCACTAATACTTGCACCAATGTCGCATAAACCATAATAACAATGATCACCAATTCTAACAGAGAGCACAGGAACGCACTGGCTTTCCTAGACTTATTAGGATACAAAACAATATTAGAAGCATCTTCACAGAAAATGATATGACCATCTTCTACATTTTCAGTCACAAGATCTTTAACTATTGCAATAGCATGTTCAACCTTTATTTGCTCCTCAGGTTCTATAGGTTTCTTTGCACTTTTATTAACCGCACTAGTTATAACATAATACTCCTTCATTTTAGCAGGAAAAGGAGTTTTTTCAATATAAGCTTCAGGAAGAATATGATCAACATTTTTAACTTCAATACATTTACCTATAGGTGAATCAGTTTTATCTTTGTAAGGTTCATGATATTTATCAAAATTCGTCCTAGGCAATTCAAAATGAGAGGCAAAAGCTTTATAAAAATTTGCAACAACTTGAGAGTCAAGACCATATGTAGCACTCATATTACGAAATTTATCAGTATCCATAAAAGTTTCAATGCATTCATAATCATAATTTATACCTGACACTCTACCTTTGTCATTCTCCCATCCTTCAGTATTTTCTTGGATCCAATCAAGAAGGTCCCATTTAAACTCTTCTTTATTGCGAGTGAATGATCCAGAACAAGTAGTATCCAGCAAGGTTTTATCTTGAAAAGAAAGTCTTGCATAGAAATTATCAACGATGATATTACCAGGAAGCTCATGAATGGGGCATTTGAGCATTAAAGACTTCAATCTCCCCCATGCTTGGGCAATACTCTCTCCATCATGAGGCCAAAAATTATATATGCGGTTTCGGTCTTTGTGAATTTCACTTGGAGGATAGAATTTAGAATAAAATAGAGGCACAATATCCTTCCAATCAAGAGAATGCCCATCCTTCAGCAGTTTATACCAATGCGCCGCTTTACCAGACAGCGACATAGCGAATAATTTCTTCCTAACTTCATCCATTGAAATACCTACACACTTGAATAACCCGCATAATTCATGTAAAAACGAGTAAATGATCTCCGGGATGAACAGTTCCATCCCCTTCATAGCGGTTATCCACAACACGTTCAATAATCTTCATAGGTATTTTATACGGAATTACTTCCTCACCTGGCGCCTCATCCACTACCTTTGCAGTAGTAGTAGATTTCCCAAATAGAAATTCAAGGGAGGATCTCTCCATAATGACTTATAGCAGCAGGCAGAAATAAAATCAGCATGTACAGTAAAAGTTTTCCTTACCAATTCCACTTACCAATAGCGCTTCACTCCCCGGAAACGGCGCCAGAAAATAGTCTTGATGACCCACAAGTATAGGGGGTGTATCGTAGTACTTTCGATAAATAAGAGTGTCGAACCCAACGAGGAGCAGAAGGTGTTGACAAGCAGTTTCGATGAAGGATTCACTGTAAATGCTCACCGACAAGTTTTCAGGGGGTTTTGATATAGCAGATAAGTAAAGTACAAGTAAGTAAAATGCGAGAGTAACAATTGCAGTGAGTGTCCCAATCCTTTTTAGCACAAAGGACAAGCCGGTTTGTTTACTTATAAAGACCAAACATTCTTGAGGACACACGGAAATTTAGTCTAGTGCTTTCGCTTCATATACTTGATTAATCTTCATTGTTTTGATAAGTGTTGTGTGGGTGAACCTATGCTAATGCACCGCCCTTCCTAGGACTAATACATACTTGTGAATATACCCCTTGCAAGCATCCGCAAATATAAGAAAGTAATTAAGATAAATCTAACCACGACCTTAAACTACGAGATCCTCGCTATCCCTCCTGCATCGATATACCAACGGGGGTTCATGTTGCTGTCACTCCGGCAACTCCACAGTTAGCAAACGAATACAAGATGTACTCCCCTAGGCCCATAAAGGTGAAGTATCATGTAGTCGACGTTCACATGACACCACTAGAAGAATAACACCACAACTTAAATATCAAACAATTAAATATTACTCAACATAGTTCACTACTAACATTTAGACTTCACCCATGTCCTCAAGAACTAAACGAACTACTCACGAGACATCATATGGAACATGATCAGAGGTGATATAATGATGGATAACAATCTGAACATAAACCTTGATCCAATGGTTTCACTCAATAGCATCAATAACAAGTAGTAATCAATACCGGGAGAGTTTTCCCTATGAAATACTCAAGATTCAACCCTAGATGTTACAGCGGAGACGAGGTGCAGCGGTGGAGATGGCGATGTCGATGGTGGAGATGATGATGATGATGATCCCAATGAAGTACAGCTCGATGAGGGTGACGATGGCGACGATTTCCCCCTCCGGGAGGGAATTTCCCCAGCGGATTCCTGCCCGCCGGAGAGCTCTTTTCTCTCTGGTGTTTCTCCGCCCCGCAGAGGCGGCTGTGTCTCTTCTCGATTATCCCCCGTGCCTTAGGTTTTCGGGTAGATGAAGTACGCGAAAGAGAGGAGGCCGAGAGGGGCTGTGGGCCCCCTCCCCACAAGGCGGCGCGGCCAGGGCAGGGCCCACGCCGGCCTATGGGGGGGCCCATGGCGGCCCTCCTCGGCTCCTCCTTTAGCCTGGCTCGTTCTTCTGGAAAAATAAGATCTTCGGTGTAATTTCCGTCAATTGTTGATCTCCAGAAATATTGCATTCTGACGGTGCTTTTTCCAGCAGAATCCTGACTCCGGTGAATGATTCTCCAATAATTATGAAACATGCAAAATGGGTGAAATAACATAAGTATCATCTCTAAATATGAAATATATCAATTGAATAACAGTAAATTATGATATAAAATAGTGATGCAAAATGGACGTATCACGCGTCCGTCCTCCCATCGCCCTCTCCTCTCGCACGCGCAATCACCACACCACCAGCTCCCTCTTGGACAACCCCATTGGCCCGCGCTCGCCCTGTAGCTGAGCCACCGTCGAAAACCTCCGCCGGGCCCGTGGCAGAGACTGACGTCGCCCCCACTCCTCCGTCCACCTCATGCCGCGCCATGACGCGCATAAGGACCGCCTTGACGTCGCCAATGTCCCTGCGTCAGCGCCCAACCCTCTCCGCTCCTCTAGCCACGACGCCATGAGCGACTTGCCCCGTGAGCCGCAGACCTCGACGCTGCTATAAAAGGAGGCCTCCCTCGCCCCAAATCTCCACACCATTCGACTTCTCCCATCTCAAAACCATTCCTCGAGCTCTCCCTCTTCCCAATTTGCACCCTAGCTAGCCAATTGCATCGCCGGAGCCTGCGGAGCCGCCGCGGAAGAAGAAGGAGATTGCCGCTGATGCGCTTAGATGTACACATCCGTTGGGAACCCCAAGAGGAAGGTATGATGCGCACAGTGGCAAGTTTTCCCTCAGAAAGAAACCAAGGTTTATCGAACCAGGAGGAGCCAAGAAGCACGTTGAAGGTTGATGGTGGCAAAATGTGATGCGGCGCAACACCAGGGATTCCGGCGCCAACGTGGAACCTGCACAACACAACCAAAGTACTTTGCCCCAACGAAACAGTGAGGTTGTCAATCTCACCGGCTTGCTGTAACAAAGGATTAACCGTATTGTGTGGAAGATGATTGTTTGCAAGAAACCAGTAAAACAAGTATTGCAGTAGATTGTATGCGATGTAAAGAAGAGGACCGGGGTCCACAGTTCACTAGAGGTGTCTCTCCCATAAGATAAAAGCATGTTGGGTGAACAAATTACAGTCGGGCAATTGACAAATAGAGAAGGGCATAACAATGCATATACATGATATGATAAATATAGTGAGATTTAATTTGGGCATTACGACAAAGTACATAGACCGCCATCCAACTGCATCTATGCCTAAAAAGTCCACCTTCAGGTTATCATCCGAACCCCATCCAGTATCAAGTTGCAAAGCAACAGACAATTGCATTAAGTATGGTGCGTAATGTAATCAATAACTACATCCTTAGACATAGCATCAATGTTTTATCCCTAGTGGCAACAAAGACAACACAACCTTAGAACCTACTGTCACGATCCCAGGTATCAATGGAGGCATGAACCCACTATCGAGCATAAATACTCCCTATTGGAGTTAAGAGCAAAAACTTGGCCAGAGCCTCTACTAATGGAGAGCATGCAAGATCATAAACAACACATAAACAATAGATTGATAATCACCATAACATAGTATTCTCTATCCATCGGATCCCGACAAACACAACATATAGTATTACAGATAGATGATCTTGATCATGTTAGGCAGCTCACAAGATCCAACAATGAAGCACAATTAGGAGAAGACGACCATCTAGCTACTGCTATGGACCCATAGTCCAGGGGTGAACTACTCACTCATCACTCCGGAGGCGATCATGGCGATGAAGAGTCCTCCGAGAGATGAATCCCCTCTCCGGCAGGGTGCCGGAGGCGATCTCCTGAATCCCCCGAGATGGGATTCGCGGCGGCGGCGTCTCTGTAAGGTTTTCCGTATCGTGGCTCTCGGTACTGGGGGTTTCGCGACGGAGGCTTTAAGTAGGCGGAAGGGTAGGTCAAGGGGCGGCACGAGGGCCCCACACACCAGGGCGGCGCGGGCCCAGCCCTGGCCGCGCGGCCCTGGCGTGGCGGCGCCTCGTCGCCCCACTTCGTTATCCTTTCGGTCTTCTGGAAGCTTCGTGCAAAAATAGGACCCCGGGCGTTGATTTCGTCCAATTCCGAGAATATTTCGTTACTAGGATTTCTGAAACCAAAAACAGCTAGAAAACAACAATCGGCTCTTCGGCATCTTGTTAATAGGTTAGTTCCGTAAAATGCACGAATATGACATAAAGTGTGCATAAAACATGTAGATATCATCAATAATGTAGCATGGAACATAAGAAATTATCGATACGTTGGAGACGTATCAGCATCCCCAAGCTTAGTTCTCGCTCGTCCCGAGCAGGTAAAACGATAAGAAAGATAATTTCTCGAAGTGACATGCCATCATAATCTTGATCATACTATTTGTAAACATATGTAATGAATGCAGCGATCAAAACAATGGTAATGACATGAGTAAACAAGTGAATCATAAAGCAAAGACTTTTCATGAATAGTACTTCAAGACAAGCATCAATAAGTCTTGCATAAGAGTTAACTCATAAAGCAATAAATCAAAGTAAAGGTATTGAAGCAACACAAAGGAAGATTAAGTTTCAGCGGTTTCTTTCAACTTATAACATGTATATCTCATGGATATTGTCAACATAGAGTAATATAACAAGTGCAATATGCAAGTATGTAGGAATCAATGCACAGCTTCACACAAGTGTTTGCTTCTTGAGGTGGAGAGAGAGATAGGTAAACCGACTCAACAATAAAAGTAAAAGAAAGGTCCTTCAAAGAGGAAAGCATCGATTGTCTGTATTTGTGCTAGAGCTTTTATTTTGAAAACATGAAACAATTTTGTCAACGGTAGTAATAAAGCATATGAGTTATGTAAATTATATCTTACAAGTTGCAAGCCTCATGCATAGTATACTAATAGTGCCCGCACCTTGTCCTACTTAGCTTGGACTACCGGATCATCGCAATACACATGTTTCAACCAAGTGTCACAAAGGGGTACCTCCATGCTGCCTGTACAAAGGTCTAAGGAGAAAGCTCGCATTTTGGATTTCTCGCTTTTGATTATTCTCAACTTAGACATCCATACCGGGACAACATGGACAACAGATAATGGACTCCTCTTTAATGCATAAGTGATGTCTACGGGTGCTTCTATTCTTGTAGACAGTGTTGGGCCTCCAAGATCAGATGTTTGTAGAACAGCAGCAAGTTTCCCTTAAGTGGATTACCCAAGGTTTATCGAACTCAGGGAGGAAGAGGTCAAAGATATCCCTCTCAAGCAACCCTGCAACCACAAAGCAAGAAGTCTCTTGTGTCCCCAACACACCTAATAGGTGCACTAGTTCGGCGAAGAGATAGTGAAATACAAGTGGTATGAATGAATATGAGCAGTAGTACGGCGCCAGAAAATAGCTCGCTGGCGTGCAGTTGATGGTACTAATATTGCAGGAAGTAAACAAGCAGTAGTAACGTAGTAAAACAGTAAACAAGCAGCGATAGCAATATTTAGGAACAAGGCCTAGGGATTAGACTTTCACTAGTGGACACTCTCAACATTGATCACATAACAGAATAGATAAATGCATACTCTACACTCTCTTGTTGGATGATGAACACATTGCGTAGGATTAGACGAACCCTCAATGCCGGAGTTAACAAGCTCCACAATTAAATGTTCATATTTAAATAACCTTAGAGTGCATGAAAGATCGACATGACTAAACCAAGTACTAACTTAGCATGCACACTTGTCACCTTCACGCCTATGTAGGAGGAATAGATCACATCAATACCATCATAGTAATAATTAACTTCATAATCTACAAGAGATCATAATCATAGCCTACGCCAAGTACTAACACGAGTGCACACACCGTCACCATTACACCGTGTAGGAGGAATAAAACTACTTTAATAACATCACTAGAGTAGCACATAGATAAATTGTGATACAAAACACATTGCAATCATAAAGAGATATGAATAAGCACTTCACTACGCCATTCATAACAGGTGAATAAGTATTCTGTGAAATATAGCCTAAGAGACCCACACGGTGCACACACTGTCACCTTTACACACGTGGGACAAGGAGTCTCCGGAGATCACATAAGTAAAACTCACTTGACTAGCACAATGACATCTAGATTACAAGCATCATCATATGAATCTCAATCATGTAAGGCAGCTCATGAGATTATTGTATTGAAGTACATAGGAGAGAGATTAACCACATAGCTACCGGTACAGCCCCGAGCCTCAATGGAGAACTACTCCCTCCTCATGGGAGCAGCAGCGGTGATGAAGAAGATGGCGGTGGAGATGGCAACGGTGTCGATGGAGAAGCCTTCCGGGGGCACTTCCCTGCTCCGGCGGCGTGCCGGAACAGAGACTCCTGTCCCCCAGATCTTGGCTTCGCGATGGCGGCGGCTCTGGAAGGTTTCGCGTACCGTGGCTTATTCCGTCGGGGTTTTAGGTCAGGGGACCTTATATAGGCGAAAGGGCAGCGTCGGAAGGTCGAAGGGGCGACGACACCATAAGGCGGCGCGGCCAGGGGCCTGGGCCGCGCCGCGCCTATCATCCGGGGCCTGTGTGGCCCCCCTCTGGCGACTCTCGGGTGTTCTGGATGCTTCCGGGCAAAATAGGAACCTGGGCGTTGATTTCGTCCAATTCCGAGAATATTTCGTTACTAGGATTTCTGAAACCAAAAACAGCAGAAAACATGAACTGGCACTTCGGCATCTTGTTAATAGGTTAGTTCCAGAAAATGCACGAATATGACATAAAGTGTGCATAAAACATGTAGGTATCATCAATAAAGTAGCATGGAACATAAGAAATTATCGATACGTCGGAGACGTATCAGCATCCCCAAGCTTAGTTCTGCTCGTCCCGAGCAGGTAAAACGATAACAAAGATAATTTCTGAAGTGACATGCCATCATAATCTTGATCATACTATTTGTAAAGATATGTAATGAATGCAGCGATCAAAACAATGGTAATGACATGAGTAAACAACTGAATCATAAAGCAAAGACTTTTCATGAATAGTACTTCAAGACAAGCATCAATAAGTCTTGCATAAGAGTTAACTCATAAAGCAATAAATCAAAGTAAAGGTGTTGAAGCAACACAAAGGAAGATTAAGTTTCAGCGGTTGCTTTCAACTTATAACATGTATATCTCATGTATATTGTCAACATAGAGTAATATAACAAATGCAATAAGCAAGTATGTAAGAATCAATGCACAGTTCACACAAGTGTTTGCTTCTTGGGATGGAGAGAAATAGGTGAACTGACTCAACATAAAGGTAAAAGAATGGTCCTTCAAAGAGGAAAGCATCGATTCCTATATTTGTGCTAGAGCTTTGGTTTTGAAAACATAAAGAGAGCATAAAAGTAAAATTTTGAGAGGTGTTTGTTGTTGTCAACGAATGGTAGTGGGCACTCTAACTACCTCATCAACCAGACTTTCAAGAGCGGCTCCCATGAAGGACATTATCTCTACCAGCAAGGTAGATCATCCCTCTTCTCTTTTGTTTACACATGTACTTTAGTTTAGTTATTCTTTATTTATGGATGACACTCCTCCCAACCTTTTGCTTACACAAGCCATGGCTAACCGAATCTCGGGTGCCTTCCATCATTCACATACCATGGAGGAGTGTCTATTTGCAAAATTAAGTTGCTTACTGATGAATCAGAGCAAACACATGTGAAGAGAATTATTAATGCAAGTTAATTAATTGAGGCTGGGAACCTCATTGCCAGCTCTTTTTGCAAAATTATTGGATAAGCGGATGAAGCCACTAGTCATTGTGAAAGTCTGTCAGAAGTAAATGACAAGATTGAAAGATAAAACACCACATACTTCCTCATGAGCTATAAAACATTGACACAAATAAGAGGTAATAACTTTTGAATTGTTTAAAGGTAGCACTCAAGCAATTTACTTTGGAATGGCGGAGAAATACCATGTAGTAGGTAGGTATGGTGGACACAAATGGCATAGTGGTTGGCTCAAGGATTTGGATGCATGAGAAGTATTCCCTCTCGATACAAGGTTTAGGCTAGCAAGATTTATTTGAAACAAACACAAGGATGAACCGGTGCAGCAAAACTCACATAAAAGACATATTGTAAACATTATAAGACTCTACACCGTCTTCCTTGTTGTTCAAAACTCAATACTAGATATTATCTAGACCTTAGAGAGGCCAAATATGCAAACCAAATTTTAGCAAGCTCTATGTATTTCTTCATTAATGGGTGCAAAGTATATGATGCAAGAGCTTAAACATGAGCACAACAATTTCCAAGTATCACATTATCCAAGACATTTTAGAATTACTACATGTAGCATTTTCCAATTCCAACCATATAACAATATAACGAAGAGGAAACTTCGCCATGAATATTATGAGCTAAGAACACATGTGTTCATACGAACCAGCGGAGCGTGTCTCTCTCCCACACAAGGATGAACTTATTCAGAGAACTAAGATAACAAAACAAAAATAAAAGTACACACAGACGCTCCAAGTAAAGTACATAAGATGTGACCGAATAAAAATATAGTTTCAAGAGAAGGAACCTGATACTTTGTCGATGAAGAAGGGGATGCCTTGGGCATCCCCAAGCTTAGATGCTTGAGTCTTCTTGAAATATGCAGGGATGAACCACCGGGGCATCCCCAAGCTTAGAGCTTTCACTCCTCTTGATCATAGTATATCATACTCCTCTCTTGACCCTTGAAAACTTCCTTCACACCAAACTTCAAGCAAACTCATTAGAGGGTTAGTGCATAATCAAAAATTCACATGTTCAGAGGTGACACAATCATTCTTAACACTTCTGGACATTGCACAAAACTTCTGAAAGTTAATGGAACAAAGAAACTCATTTAACTTAACAAAAGCGGCAATGCGAAATAAAAGGCAGAATCTGTCAAAAACAGAACAGTCCGTAAAGACGAATTTTAAAATGGCACCAGACTTGCTCAAATGGAAAAACTCAAAACTAATGAAAGTTGCGTACATATCTGAGGATCACGCTCGTAAATTGGCAGATTTTTTCGAATTTTCTACAGAGACTTGTGCCAGAATTAGTGATAGACAGCAATGCTGTTTCTGCGCAGCGATCCCAAATATAACATCAACTTTAACATAGAAACTTTACTTGGCACAAAAACATGATAAGGAGAGGTTGCTACAGTAGTAAACAACTTCCAAGACTCAAATATAAAACAAAGTACTGTAGTAAAAAAACACATGGGTTATCTCCCAAGAAGTTCTTTCTTTATAGCCATTAAGATGGGCTCAGCAATTTTAATGATACACTCGCAAGAAATAGAAGTTGAAGCAAAAGAGAGCATCAAGAGGCAAATTCAAAATACATTTAAGTCTAACTTGCTTTCTATGCATAGGAATCTTGTAAATAAACAAGTTCATGAAGATCAAAGTAACAAGCATAGGAAGATAAAACAAGTGTAGCTTCAAAAATTTCAGCACATAGAGAGGCATTTTAGTAACATGAAAATTTTTACAACCATATTTTCCTCTCTCATAATAACTTTCAGTAGCAACATGAGCAAACTCAACAATATAACTATCACATAAAGCATTCTTATCATGAGTCTCATGCATAAAATTATTACTCTCCACATAGGCATAATCAATTTTATTAGTTGTAGTGGGAGCAAATTCAACAAAGTAGCTATCATTATTATTCTCATTATCAAATATAGGAGGCATAGTATCATCAAAGTAAATTTTCTCCTCAATGCTTGGGGGACTAAAAATATCATGCTCACCAAAACCAGCTTCCCCAAGCTTAGAATTTTCCATAGCATTAGCAACAATAGTGTTCAAAGCATTCATATTAATATGTTCCATGGGTTTTTTAATTTTCGCATCAAACCATCCATGTCTTAAATCAGGAAATAGAATAAGAAGCTCATTGTTGTCCATTATGCCTAACTAGTGTAAACAAGAAACCAAATGTCGCAATTGCGGAGTCTAAAGGAAATAGCTTCGAGTACTTACAACGGCGCCGGAAATAGCTTAGTAGCCGAGATCCGGAGTGTGAGTACCTTTTACCTTTCCTCCCCGGCAACGGCGCCGGAAAAGTGCTTGATGTCTACGGGTGCTTCTATTCTTGTAGACAGTGTTGGGCCTCCAAGAGCGAGAGGTTTGTAGAACAGCAGCAAGTTTCCCTTAAGTGGATTACCCAAGGTTTATCGAACTCGAGGAGGAAGAGGTCAAAGATATCCCTCTCAAGCAACCCCGCAACCACAAAGCAAGAAGTCTCTTGTGTCCCCAACACACCTAATAGATGCACTAGTTCGGCGAAGAGATAGTGAAATACAAGTGGTATGAATGAATATGAGCGAGTAGTACGGCGCCGGAAAATAGCTCGCCGGCGTGCAGTTGATGGTAGTAATATTGCAGGAAGTAAACAAGCAGTAGTAACGCAGTAAAACAGTAAACAAGCAGCGATAGCAGTATTTAGGAACAAGGCCTATGGATTAGACTTTCACTAGTGGACACTCTCAACATTGATCACATAACAGAATAGATAAATGCATACTCTACACTCTCTTGTTGGATGATGAACACATTGCGTAGGATTACACGAACCCTCAATGCCGGAGTTAACAAGCTCCACAATTAAATGTTCATATTTAAATAACCTTAGAGTGCATGAAAGATCGACATGACTAAACCAAGTACTAACTTAGCATGCACACTGTCACCTTCACGCCATGTAGGAGGAATAGATCACATCAATACCATCATAGTAATAATTAACTTCATAATCTACAAGAGATCATAATCATAGCCTACGCCAAGTACTAACACGAGTGCACACACTGTCACCATTACACCGTGTAGGAGGAATAAAACTACTTTAATAACATCACTAGAGTAGCACATAGATAAATTGTGATACAAAACACATTGCAATCATAAAGAGATATGAATAAGCACTTCACTACGCCATTCATAACGATGAATAAGTATTCTGTGAAATATAGCCTAAGAGACCCACACGGTGCACACACTCGTCACCTTTACACACGTGGGACAAGGAGTCTCCGGAGATCACATAAGTAAAACTCACTTGACTAGCACAATGACATCTAGATTACAAGCATCATCATATGAATCTCAATCATGTAAGGCAGCTCATGAGATTATTGTATTGAAGTACATAGGAGAGAGATTAACCACATAGCTACCGGTACAGCCCCGAGCCTCAATGGAGAACTACTCCCTCCTCATGGGAGCAGCAGCGGTGATGAAGATGGCGGTGGAGATGGCAGCGGTGTCGATGGAGAAGCCTTCCGGGGGCACTTCCCCGCTCCGGCGGCGTGCCGGAACAGAGACTCCTGTCCCCCAGATCTTGGCTTCGCGATGGCGGCGGCTCTGGAAGGTTTCGCGTACCGTGGCTTATTCCGTCGGGGTTTTTAGGTCAGGGACCTTATATAGGCGAAAGGGCAGCGTCAGAAGGTCGAAGGGGCGACGACACCATAAGGCGGCGCGGCCAGGGCCTGGGCCGCGCCGGCCTATCATCTGGGGCCTGTGTGGCCCCCCTCTGGCGACTCTCGGGTGTTCTGGATGCTTCCGGGCAAAATAGGAACCCGGGCGTTGATTTCGTCCAATTCCGAGAATATTTCGTTACTAGGATTTCTGAAACCAAAAACAGCGAGAAAACAGGAACCGGCACTTCGGCATCTTGTTAATAGGTTAGTTCCAGAAAATGCACGAATATGACATAAAGTGTGCATAAAACATGTAGGTATCATCAATAAAGTAGCATGGAACATAAGAAATTATCGATACGTCGGAGACGTATCAATAAGCATGTGGCAACAATTATTATTCTCATATGAGATTGAGGATATATGTCCAAACTGAAACTTCCACCATGATTCATGGCTTTAGTTAGCGGCCCAATGTTCTTCTCTAACAATATGCATGCTCCAACCATTAAGGTGGTAGATCTCCCTTACTTCGTACAAGACGGACATGCATAGCAACTCACATGATATTCAACAAAGAGTAGTTGATGGCATCCCCGTAAGCATGGTTATCGCACAACAAGCAACTTAATAAGAGATAAAGTGCATAAGTACATATTCAATACTACGATAGTTTTTAAGGCTATTTTGTCCCATGAGCTATATATTGCAAAGGTGAATGATGGAATTTTAAAGGTAGCACTCAAGCAATTTACTTTGGAATGGCGGAGAAATACCATGTAGTAGGTAGGTATGGTGGACACAAATGACATAGTGGTTGGCTCAAGGATTTTGGATGCATGAGAAGTATTCCCTCTCGATACAAGGTTTAGGCTAGCAAGGTTATTTGAAGCAAACTCAAGGATGAACCGGTGCAGCAAAACTCACATAAAAGACATATTGTAAACATTATAAGACTCTACACCGTCTTCCTTGTTGTTCAAAACTCAATACTAGAATTATCTAGACCTTAGAGAGACCAAATATGCAAACCAAATTTTAGCAAGCTCTATGTATTTCTTCATTAATGGGTGCAAAGTATATGATGCAAGAGCTTAAACATGAGCACAACAATTTCCAAGTATCACATTATCCAAGACATTTTAGAATTACTACATGTAGCATTTTCCAATTCCAACCATATAACAATTTAACGAAGAAGAAACTTCGCCTTGAACATTATGAGTAAAGCCTAAGGACATATTTGTCCATATGCAACAGTGGAGCGTGTCTCTCTCCCACAAAGTGAATGCTAGGATTCATTTTATTCAAACAAAAACAAAAACAAAACAAACCGACGCTCCAAGTAAAGAACACAAGATGTGACTCGAATAAAAATATAGTTTCGGGGAGGAACCCGATGATGTTGTCGATGAAGAAGGGGGTGCCTTGGGCATCCCCAAGCTTAGACGCTTGAGTCTTCTTAGAATATGCAGGGGTGAACCACGGGGCATCCCCAAGCTTAGAGCTTTCACTCCTCTTGATCATAGTATATCATACTCCTCTCTTGACCCTTGAAAACTTCCTTCACACCAAACTTCAAGCAAACTCATTAGAGGGTTAGTGCACAATTAATAATTCACATATTCAGAGGTGACACAATCATTCTTTACACTTCTAGACATTGCATAAAGCTACTGGACATTAATGGATCAAAGAAATTCATCCAACATGGCAAAAGAGGCAATGCGAAATAAAAGGCAGAATCTGTCAAAACAGAACGATTCGTAAAGACGAATTTTAAAATGGCACCAGACTTGCTCAAATGGAAAAACTCAAAACTAATGAAAGTTGCGTACATATCTGAGGATCACGCTCGTAAATTGGCAGATTTTTTCGAATTTTCTACAGAGACTTAGGCCCAGATTCGTGACAGATAGCAATGCTGTTTCTGTGCAGCGATCCCAAATATAACATCAACTTTAACATAGAAACTTTACTTGGCACAAAAACATGATAAGGAGAGGTTGCTACAGTAGTAAACAACTTCCAAGACTCAAATATAAAACAAAGTACTCGTAGTAAAAACATGGGTTGTCTCCCATAAGCGCTTTTCTTTAACGCCTTTCAGCTAGGCGCAGAAAGTGCAAATCAAGTAACATCAAGAGATGAAGCATCAACATTATTATTTTTCATGCAAACACAACTTGTTGCAGAGGGTACTTTAGGTGCTCCATTATCTAAATTTTCTATGGTGGTGCTAGGGGTTTTAGCAATTTTAGGTCTATAATAATTCTTTTGTTTAGGCACTTTAGAGGCATACATGAATTTTTGCTCTTTACCCACATAAGCTTTCTCATTATACTTGAGAGAAGAAAAGGTTGAACCCAGGGTTCCCATAGCTTTTTCAAGTTCATCAATCCTATTGGTTTGATTATCATGTACAACACAAGTTCCTAGGACACTAATTCTTTCATCAATTCCTCCTAGGGATTTATCAAGTTCATCAGTTTTATCCAACAACATTTCCAATTTAGTTTCAAGACTTGGAAATTTTTTCTCTATGGTTTCCAATTTTTTCATAACATCCTCAAGAGAGATTTCAATTTTAACTTCTTTAACAGGTGGTATTCCAACTAGACTCTCAATGATGCAACTAGCTTCTAAAGCGGGAGTACCTAGGAAATTACCTCCCGAAAGAGTATCAAGAATATACCTATTCCAACTAGATAAACCAACATAAAAGTTCCTAAGAAGGATAGTGGTGGAGTGTTTCTTAATGCACCTATGATGAGCATTACTAATTCTATACCAAGCATCTTTAAAACTTTCTCCCCCTTGTTGCTTAAAAGAACGAACTTCAACTTCAGGATTACTCATGATAACGATAGTAAAAGTAACTCGAGTAAATAAAGACAAGTAACTAATTTTTTTGTGTTTTTGATATAGAGAGCAAGACAAGTAAATAAAGTAAAACTAGCAACTAATTTTTTTGTGTTTTGTTTAGGTGCAGCAAACAAAGTAGTAAATAAAATAAAGCAAGACAAAAACAAAGTAAAGAGATTGGGAAGTGGAGACTCCCTTGCAGCGTGTCTTGATCTTCCCGGCAACGGCGCCGTAAAAACAGGCTTGATGCGCGTAGATGTACACGTCCGTTGGGAACCCCAAGAGGAAGGTATGATGCGTGATACGTCTCCAACGTATCGATAATTTCTTATGTTCCATGCTACTTTATTGATGATACCTACATGTTTTATGCACATTATATGCCATATTTATGCATTTTCTGGAACTAACCTATTAACAAGATGCCGAAGAGCCGCTTGTCGTTTTATGCTGTTTTTGGTTTCGAAATCCTAGTAAAGAAATATTCTCGGAATTGGACGAAACTTTCGCCCGTGGTCCTATTTTTGCACGAAGCTTCCGGAAGACCGAAGACTTAACGAAGTGGGGCCACGAGGCGGCCGGAGGGAGGCCGGCGCGGCCCGGGCCCCGGCCGCGCCGACCTACCCCCTGGGCCCCTCGTGTGGCCCCCGCGTTGACCCTCCGCCTACTTAAAGCTTCCGTCGCGAAACCCCAGCACCGAGAGCCACGATACGGAAAACCTTACAGAGACGCCGCCGCCGCGAATCCCATCTCGGGGGATTCTGGAGATCGCCTCCGCACCCTGCCGGAGAGGGGATTCATCTCCCGGAGGACTCTTCATCGCCATGATCGCTCCCGGAGTGATGAGTGAGTAGTTCACCCTCGGACCATGGGTCCATAGCAGTAGCTAGATGGTCGTCTTCTCCTTGTTGTGCTTCATTGTTAGATCTTGTGAGCTGCCTAACATGATCAAGATCATCTATATGTAATTCTATATGTTGTGTTTGTCGGGATCCGATGGATAGAGAGTACTATGATTATGGTGATTATCAATCTATTTTTCATGTGTTGTTTATGATCTTGCATGCTCTCCGTTACTAGTAGAGGCTCGGCCAAGTTTTTACTCTTAACTCCAAGAGGGAGTATTTATGCTCGATAGTGGGTTCATGCCTCCATTGAATCTGGGACAAGTGATGGAAAGTTCTAAGGTTGTGGATGTGCCGTTGCCACTAGGGATAAAACATTGATGCTATGTCTAAGGATGTAGTTGTTGATTACATTACGCACCATACTTAATGCAATTGTCTCGTTGCTTTGCAACTTAATACCGGAGGGGTTCGGATGATAACCCGAAGGTGGACTTTTTAGGCATAGATGCGCTTGGATGGCGGTCTATGTACTTTGTCGTAATGCCCAATTAAATCTCACTATATTTATCATATCATGTATATGCATTGTTATGCCTTTCTCTATTTGTCAATTGCCCGACTGTAATTTGTTCACCCAACATGCTTTTATCTTATGGGAGAGACACCTCTAGTGAATTGTGGACCCCGGTCCTATTCTTTACATAGCATACAATCTACTGCAATTGTGTTTACTGTTTTCTTTGCAAACATCTTCCACTCGATACGTTTAATCCTTTGTTACAGCAAGCCGGTGAGATTGACAACCTCACTGTTTCGTTGGGGCAAAGTACTTTGGTTGTGTTGTGCAGGTTCCGCGTTGGCGCCGGAATCCCCGGTGTTGCGCCGCATCACATTTCGCGACCATCAACCTTCAACGTGCTTCTTGGCTCCTACTGGTTCGATTAAACCTTGGTTTCATACTGAGGGAAACTTGCTTCTATACGCATCATACCTTCCACTTGGGGTTCCCAACGGACGTGTGTATCTACGCGTATCAAGCTAAATTTCGGCGCCGTTGCCGGGAGATCAAGACACGCTGCAAGGGGAGTCTCCACTTCTCAATCTCTTTACTTTGTTTTTGTCTTGCTTTATTTTATTTACTACTTTGTTTGCTGCACCTAAACAAAACACAAAAAAATTAGTTGCTAGTTTTACTTTATTTACTGTCTTGCTTTCTATATCGAAAACACAAAAAAATTAGTTACTTGCATTTATTTTATCTAGTTTGTTTTATTTACTGTTGCTAAAATGGCCAACCATGAAAATACTAAATTGTGTGACTTCACAAATGCAAATAATAATGATTTCCTATGCACACCTATTGCTCCACTCGCTACTACAGCAGAATTCTTTGAAATTAAACCCGCTTTACCGAATTTGGTTATGAGAGAACAATTTTCCGGTGCTAGTTCTCGATGATGCTGCTGCCCATCTCAATAATTTTGTTGAACTTTGTGAAATGCAAAAGTATAAAGATGTAGATGGTGATATTATTAAATTAAAAGTGTTTCCTTTCTCATTAAGAGGAAGAGCTAAAGATTGGTTGCTATCTTTGCCTAAGAATAGTATTGATTCATGGACTAAATGCAAGGATGCTTTTATTGGTAGATATTATCCTCCCGCTAAAATTATATCTTTGAGAAGTAGCATAATGAATTTTAAGCAATTAGATACTGAACATGTTGCTCAAGCATGGGAGAGAATGAAAACTTTGGTAAAGAATTGCCCAACCCATGGACTCGACTACTTGGATGATCATCCAAACCTTCTATGCAGGACTAAATTTTTCTTCGCGGAATTTATTGGATTCAGCTGCTGGAGGTACCTTTATGTCCATCACATTGGGGGCGGCTACAAAACTTCTTGATGATATGATGATAAATTACTCTGAATGGCACACGGAAAGAGCTCCACAAGGTAAGAAGGTAAATTCTGTTGAAGAAACCTCTTCCTTGAATGATAAGATTGATGTGATTATGTCCATGCTTATGAATGGTAGATCTAATGTAGATCCAAATAATGTTCCTTTAGCTTCATTGGTTGCTCAAGAAGAAAATTTTGATGTGAATTTCATTAAAAATAATAATTTCAACAACAATGCTTATAGGAACAACTCTGTAATAACTATAGGCCATATCCTTCTGCTAATGGTAATGGTTATGGTAATTCTTATGGGAATTCTTACAATAATAATAGGAGTGTACCCTCTGGTCTTGAAGCTATGCTTAAAGAATTTATTAGTACACAAACTGCTTTTAACAAATCTGTTGAGGAAAAGCTTGATAAAATTGATACTATTGCTTCTAGAGTTGATAGACTTGCCTCCGATGTTAATCTTTTAAAATTGAAAGTTATGCCTAATAATGATATTGATAATAAGATTACTACTACAGCAAATGCCATCCAAGTTAGAATTAATGAGAATATAAGATTAATGGCTGAACTGCGTGCTAGGTGGGATAGAGAAGAAAATGAAAAACTAGCTAAAGAGAATAATGTAGCTAAAGTTTGGACTATTACCACCACTAGTAATGCTAATTCTTCACATGTTGCTGCACCTCCTACTATCAATGGTAAAATAATTGGTGTTGGCAATGTTTCTACTCCTAGTGCAAAGCGTACAAAACTGCACTGAAATTGCTAAAACTCGCTGAAACCGCTTGTGATAAAACTGCTGAAATTCTTTCCAACCTTGGGAACAATGATCCCATTGCTGTAGCTCATAATGATTTAGATTTTGATGATTGCCACATCTCTGAAGTTATAAAGTTCTTACAAAAACTTGCTAAAAGTCCTAATGCTAGTACTATAAATTTAGCCTTTACAAAACATATTACAAATGCTCTCATAAAAGCTAGAGAAGAGAAACTAAAACTTGAAACTTCTATTCCTAGAAAGTTAGAAGATGGTTGGGAGCCCATCATTAAAATGAAATTCAATGACTTTGAATGTAATGCTTTATGTGATCTTGGTGCAAGTATTTCTGTTATGCCTAAAAAGATTTATGATATGCTTGACTTGCCACCATTGAAGAATTGTTATTTGGATGTTAATCTTGCCGATAATGTTAAAAAGAAACCTTTGGGGAGGATTGATAATGTGCATATTACGGTTAACAATAACCTTGTCCCCGTTGATTTTGTTGTCTTGAATATCGAATGCAATGCATCTTGTCCAATTGTGTTGGGAAGACCTTTTCTTCGAACTCGTTGGTGCTTGTTATTGATATGAGGGAAGGTAATATTAAATATCAATTTCCTCTCAAGAAAGGTATGGAACACTTACCTAGAAAGAGAATGAAGTTGCCTTTTGATTCTATTATTAGAACAAGTTATGATGTTGATGCTTCTACTCTCGATGTTACTTGATTTGCACTTTCTGCGCCTAGCTGAAAGGCGTTAAAGAAAAGCGCTTATGGGAGACAACCCATGTTTTTTACTACAGCAATTTTTTGTTTTGTTGAGTCTTGGAAGTTGTTTACTACTGTAGCAACCTCTCCTTATCATGTTTTTGTGCCAAGTAAAGTTTCTATGTCAAAGTTGATGTTATATTTGGGATTGCTGCGCAGAAACAGCATTGCTGTCTGTCACGAATCTGGGCACAATTCTCTGTAGAAAATTCGAAAAAATCTGCCAATTTACGAGCGTGATCCTAAGATATGTACGCAACTTTCATTAGTTTTGAGTTTTTCCATTTGAGCAAGTCTGGTGCCATCTCTAAATTCGTCTTTACGGACTGTTCTGTTTTTGACAGATTCTGCCTTTTATTTCGCATTGCCTCTTTTGCTGTGTTGGATTTATTTCTTTGATCCACTAATGTCCAGTAGCATTATGCAATGTCCAGAAGTGAAAATAATGATTGTGTCACCTCTGAATGTGTGAATTATTAATTGTGCACTAACCCTCTAATGAGTTTGCTTGAAGTTTGGTGTGAAGGAAGTTTTCAAGGGTCAAGAGAGGAGTATGATATACTATGATCAAGAGGAGTGAAAGCTCTAAGCTTGGGGATGCCCCCGTGGTTCACCCCTGCATATTTTAAGAAGACTCAAGCGTCTAAGCTTGGGGATGCCCAAGGCATCCCCTTCTTCATCAACAACATCATCAGGTTCCTCCCCTGAAACTATATTTTTATTCAATCACATCTTGTGTTCTTTACTTGGAGCGTCGGTTTGTTTTTGTTTTTGTTTTTGTTTGAATAAGATGGATCCTAGCATTCACTTTGTGGGAGAGAGACACGCTCCGCTGTTGCATATGGACACATGTGTCCTTAGGCTTTACACATAATGTTCAAGGCGAAGTTTCTTCTTCGTTAAATTGTTATATGGTTGGAATTGGAAAATGCTACATGTAGTAATTCTAAAATGTCTTGGATAATGTGATACTTGGTAATTGTTGTGTTCATGTTTTAAGCTCTTGCATCATATGCTTTGCACCCATTAATGAAGAAATACATAGAGCTTGCTAAAATTTGATTTGCATATTTGGTTTCTCTAAGGTCTAGATAATATCTAGTATTGAGTTTTGAACAACAAGGAAGACAGTGTAGAGTCTTATAATGTTTACAATATGTATTTTATGTGAGTCTTGCTGCACTTGTTCATCCTTGAGTTTGCTTCAAATAACCTTGCTAGCCTAAACCTTGTATCGAGAGGGAATACTTCTCATGCATCCAAAATCCTTGAGCCAACTACTATGCCATTTGTGTCCACCATACCTACCTACTACATGGTATTTCTCCGCCATTCCAAAGTAAATTGCTTGAGTGCTACCTTTAAAATTCCATCATTCACCTTTGCAATATATAGCTCATGGGACAAAATAGCCTAAAAAACTATCGTAGTATTGAATATGTACTTATGCACTTTATATTTTATTAAGTTGCTTGTTGCGCGATAACCATGCTTCTGGGGAACGCCATCAACTATTGTTGAATATCATGTGAGTTGCTATGCATGTCCGTCTTGTCTGAAGGTCTATCATTTTAGTGGTTGGAGCATGCAAAATTGTTAGAGAAGAACATTGGGCCGCTAACTAAAGCCATGAACCATGGTGGAAGTTTCAGTTTTGGACATATATCCTCAATCTCATATGAGAACAATAATCATTGCTACATGCTTATGCATTTAAGAGGAGTCCATTATCCGTTGTCCATGTTGTCCCGGTATGGATGTCTAAGTTGAGAATAATCAAAAGCGAGAAATCCGAAATGCGAGCATTCTCCTTAGACCTTTGTACAGGCGGCATGGAGGTACCCCTTTGTGACACTTGGTTGAAACATAGATTATGATGGCATGTCACTTCAGAAATTATCTTTGTTATCGTTTTACCTGCTCGGGACGAGCAGAACTAAGCTTGGGGATGCTGATACGTCTCCAACGTATCGATAATTTCTTATGTTCCATGCTACTTTATTGATGATACCTACATGTTTTATGCACATTATATGCCATATTTATGCATTTTCTGGAACTAACCTATTAACAAGATGCCGAAGAGCCAATTGCTTGTTTTCTGCTGTTTTTGGTTTCAGAAATCCTAGTAAAGAAATATTCTCGGAATTGGACGAAACTTTCGCCCGGGGTCCTATTTTTGCACGAAGCTTCCGGAAGACCGAAGACCTAACGAAGTGGGGCCACGAGGCGGCCGGGGAGGGAGGCCGGCGCGGCCCGGGCCACGGCCGCGCCGACCTACCCCCGGGCCCCTCGTGTGGCCCCCGCGTTGACCCTCCGCCTGCTTAAAGCTTCCGTCGCGAAACCCCCAGTACCGAGAGCCACGATACGGAAAACCTTACGGAGACGCCGCCGCCGCGAATCCCATCTCGGGGGATTCGGAGATCGCCTCCGGCACCCTGCCGGAGAGGGGATTCATCTCCCGGAGGACTCTTCATCGCCATGATCGCCTCCGGAGTGATGAGTGAGTAGTTCACCCCTGGACCATGGGTCCATAGCAGTAGCTAGATGGTCGTCTTCTCCTTGTTGTGCTTCATTGTTAGATCTTGTGAGCTGCCTAACATGATCAAGATCATCTATATGTAATTCTATATGTTGTGTTTGTCGGGATCCGATGGATAGAGAGTACTATGATTATGGTGATTATCAATCTATTGTTCATGTGTTGTTTATGATCTTGCATGCTCTCCGTTACTAGTAGAGGCTCTGGCCAAGTTTTTACTCTTAACTCCAAGAGGGAGTATTTATGCTCGATAGTGGGTTCATGCCTCCATTGAATCCGGGACGAGTGACCAGAAAGTTCTAAGGTTGTGGATGTGCTGTTGCCACTAGGGATAAAACATTGATGCTATGTCTAAGGATGTAGTTGTTGATTACATTACGCACCATACTTAATGCAATTGTCTGTTGCTTTGCAACTTAATACTGGAGGGGGTTCGGATGATAACCCGAAGGTGGACTTTTTAGGCATAGATGCGGTTGGATGGCGGTCTATGTACTTTGTCGTAATGCCCAATTAAATCTCACTATATTTATCATATCATGTATATGCATTGTTATGCCTTTCTCTATTTGTCAATTTCCCGACTGTAATTTGTTCACCCAACATGCTTTTATCTTATGGGAGAGACACCTCTAGTGAACTGTGGACCCCGGTCCTATACTTTACATAGCATACAATCTACTGCAATTGTGTTTACTGTTTTCTTTGCAAACATCTTCCACTCGATACGTTTAATCCTTTGTTACAAGCAAGCCGGTGAGATTGACAACCTCACTTGTTTCGTTGGGGCAAAGTACTTTGGTTGTGTTGTGCAGGTTCCGCGTTGGCGCCGGAATCCCCGGTGTTGCGCCGCATCACATTTCGCGACCATCAACCTTCAACGTGCTTCTTGGCTCCTACTGGTTCGATTAAACCTTGGTTTCATACTGAGGGAAACTTGCTTCTATACGCATCATACCTTCCACTTGGGGTTCCCAACGGACGTGTGTATCTACGCGTATCAATGCGCACAGTGGCAAGTTTTCCCTCAGAAAGAAACCAAGGTTTATTGAACCAGGAGGAGCCAAGAAGCACGTTGAAGGTTGATGGTGGCGAAATATGATGCGGCGCAACACCAGGGATTCCGGCGCCAACGTGGAACCTGCACAACACAACCAAAGTACTTTGCCCCAACGAAACAGTGAGGTTGTCAATCTCACCAGCTTGCTGTAACAAAAGGATTAACCGTATTATGTGGAAGATGATTGTTTGCAAGAAAACGATAAAACAAGTATTGCGATGAGATTGTATGCGATGTAAAGAATAGGACCGGGGTCCACAGCTCACTAGAGGTGTCTCTCCCATAAGATAAAAGCATGTTGGGTGAACAAATTACAATGAGCAATTGACAAATAGAGAAGGGCATAACAATGCATATACATGATATGATAAATATAGTGAGATTTGAGCAGGAAAATTCCACGTGAAAATATAGACCGCCATCCA